>NC_135575.1:129114860-129414860 GCF_965152235.1 Eretmochelys imbricata
GAGACTCCAGTAAGGGGCCATGTGGTATTGTGCTGACTCAGGAGCAGACCGGGAGACAGAGTGTGTCTTCGAGAATGACAATCCCAAGCTCCCTTTTGCTACAAGGTAAGTGCCCTGTGCAATGTCTATACCTACCTCAGCCTATGTCAGCCAGTGTGCCAATCCAGCTACTCTGGCCAGCCTGCTGGGTGGGCGAGAGTAAAGGCTCCATCTGTTTACCACCCTTTCCCAGCCACTTGCATAAAAGGGGCAAATAGAAGCTCCCCGCCCTCACGCAGCTACCCGAGTACAAGGCAGACTACAAAAGGAAGTCAGGGGGCAATAGCCTCATTACCTCTCTGAACAGCTGTGCAAGCTGGGCCCCATTTGGCTCTCAGGCTAGATATAATAATTGTGGACTTCAGTGGGATCTTGTGTGTGAGCAAGGGTTGCAGGAGGTAGTGCAAAGCTCTGCTGTCTCCGTTGTACAATCAGTCCAAGAGCAAACTCAGATTTCTTATCTCCTCAGCAGGTGAGAATAGACGTGTCATGGAAAAAGCATGTTTGTTTTACAGTGGAACATTAAAAAATCATTCTTTACTATGCAGTATCTTTGGAAATTTGTGCAAGCTCTTCCTTTGCTCAGAATGTCAGAGCCCAGGGCTATCATGAAAATCTTTATAGTTAAACCACGTGCTCTTTCTTCAGTGAACCAATTCTGATTATAAACAGAATGTATGTTATGGGGATCTTTTCCCAGAGGCTCCCCTCAAATAGCTGATCTTTGGCCCCAGTTTCAAGCTCACTGTATGCTCATCTGTTTACAACCTACAGGCTATGAAACCCAAAGCCACGGAGATACAGGAAGAAGTCTGGCAGGCGAGTTAAGGGAGGGGAAAAAAAGACACTGAACAAATCAAACTATGCTTTTTGAACAGAATGGCTTACTGCAAGGAAAGAATTCGGGAAGGGCCACAGTGGTAGAAGATCACACAGGGTAATGAAAATGGAAAGAAGGCTGAATAAAGGCTGCATACAGAACCATTCATAAAAAATCGAAGTACATCACCACTTACTCTCAACTCTTTTTCCTTTGCAAGTGCAAGCAATAACCTGGGAGCAAAACATATTGACAACCTCAAAGCAGTATCCTGTGTTCCACTGGGGAAGAAACTCATCAGAGTAGATTAGCAGCCTCGCTTTATGGAATAAATGGATAGTCTAAAACAAAGATTATACTCTGTTACTAAGACAGAAAGCTGAAAACTGTAGCAGCAGTGTAAGCTGTCATATGGATTGTCAATATGAAAGGGAGGAGTAAAGCAAAGAAAGACCTCCTGGGATAAGGTCTTAGTAAAAGAGATGGGTCTGAGCTAGGGCTCATCAACATTTTTCTGGAAAACTTTTTGTTCCAGTGGAAAATTGGATTTCACATAAAAACAGACATTTTCGTGGAAAGTGCCTTCTTTCCTTTAACATATTCAATGCTTCATCACAAAGCTGAGACTTTGAAAACTGAACATTTTTGGTCACAAAATGAACACTTTTTGGCTTGGTGCCAAAAAAAAAACCCCAGACATTTTCCACATGGATTTTCTCACAAGCTGTACCCTGAGCCATGAATTTCAGATTCAGGTCTGACACAAGAGGGTCTTGATACATCCCATTAAGGATACAGAGACTAGCCATGAAGTCCCGACCCAGACTCTGAGCTGGACTCTCCAGTGCCCTACACCTTTTGTGATCATTTACACCAGTGCAAAGTGGGTGTAAAACACTGCCAGCTCAGAGGGGTAGCATCTTACATGCAGTTTGCACTGGTGTGAATGACTAGACAAGGTGCAGAGCAACAGGGAATCAGGCCCTCTAACTTGCCTGTAAGTTCAGGGGTTGTTCAGACCAGGGTCTTTGTATTGGCCAATGATCTCTACTTAGCATCCTTTCAGATACTAGAAAGGAAAGGAATCCATGATAAAATCAGACGGGTAAAAAATGCCATGTCCCACTCATGCACAACAATAGCATCCCATCCATAACCCAAAGGTCTGAAAGGACCAGGAACATTTAATACAGACAGACCAAACAGTAGCAGATCAGCAGGGAGGAAAAGATTGGAGAAAGTCAAATCCTAGATACAGTGAAATCCTAGTCACACTAGAAATATAAACTAAGACAACTGTATTTAGTCAGATTGATGCATGTGCTGAGGGGTGAGATTTTCAAAAACACCCCACGCTGGCCTAACTCTGCTCCCACTGAAGTCAATGGGAGTTTTACCAGTGACTTAATCGGAGCAGAGTTAGGCCAAGGTTCGGTACTCTTGAAAAGCCAACCAGTAATGTTACACATGGGTTAAACCTGGTGATGAAGCTACACTTCAGATTTCTCAAAAAGAAAAGGAGGACTTGTGGCACCTTAGAGACTAACAAATTTATTTGAGCATAAGCTTTCGTGAGCTACAGCTCTCTTCATCGGATGCATTCAGTGGAAAATTTCTGGTTGTCTTTCATTAACACAAGAGGGCGTGTGTTCGATTTGGTTTAGTTATTTCATTCTCTTCCTTCCATTTCAATAGTGCTACAGGTATGTGGCTATTGCTTTGCAATTCGTCATCAGAGCATTAAATAATTTTCAGTCCAGATTCAGAGAGTCCCATGACACAGAAGCTATACTGCTACAAGTTGTATTGATCTAGACCCTGAACCGGCAGAAGCACACATTTGTAACTTTACTCATATGAGCAGTCCTATTGTCCTGAATGGGACTCCACATGTGAGTAAATGTATGAATATGCATGTTTGAAAGATCTGGCCATACTATGTACTAAAAAAGAAAAGGAGGACTTGTGGCACTTTAGAGACTAACCAATTTATTTGAGCATAAGCTTTCGTGAGCTACAGCTCACTTCATCCAGTGTATGTACTGTTATTCAGGCTAATTTTCTGCTGCTTCCTTTTTGATATGGCCTCTTCAAATGATAGCAACTGACTAGATTTAGTATGTGCTTCGCACAGCTGGCTTCAGTCTTGTCAGTCTCCGATGTTTTACTTTTCTTTCTCCTTCTGCGCAAGGTTTTCCTTAACTAGTTTCCTGTAATATATTTCAGGAATCCACCTTTTTCCCCTTGGGCAGATTACTAGGCAGCGTGGTCTTGCTTTGGATAGTTATGTAGATTACATTGTCCTTGGACTCATCAGCCCAGGCTAAATGCCACAAAAAACCCAGAAGTAGTTATATACCTGGCATCTTTTTTTAAAGGTATCAGCTGTTTATCATTGCAATTAGATGCAGTAGTGTTAACTCCTGGCGATTTTGAATATTGCTTGATCTTGAGTTAATTATATTGGGACTGATTCTCCTTTCAGTTACCAGGTATTAAATTGATTTCCTTGGAATTATATCAGTGTAAAAGCAATAGAAATGAGAGATTTCAGAGTAGCAGCCGTATTAGTCTGTATTCACAAAAAGAAAAGGAGGACTAGTGGCACCTTAGAGACTAACCAATTTATTTGCGCATAAGCTTTTGTGAGCTGTAGCTCACGAAAGCTTATGCTCAAATAAATTAGTTAGTCTCTAAGGTGCCACTAGTCCTCCTTTTCTTTTTAGAAATGAGAGAAAAACTAGGCTTCATATCTTGTATCTATGCTTTTGCCAGACTTCTCTGCCTTCTAGAGGACAGCAAAAATACATGAATTATTCTGACAGGTTTCAGAATAACAGCCGTGTTAGTCTGTATTCGCAAAAAGAAAAGGAGTACTTGTGGCACCTTAGAGACTAACCAATTTATTTGAGCATGAGCTTTCGTGAGCTACAGCTCACTTCATCAGATGCATTATGAATTATTCTGTGATCATGAAAGCGAGTAGTCAGATTCTCAGTTTTGTTCTTGCCTTTTTGTGCTGCAAGAGTGGTACAATGTGGCTGGAATTGGGCCAGCTAGAATTTCCCTGCAAAAGGGAAATTCTAAGCTTGCATCACCCTCTCCTCCTAGCCTCAGCCTAGTGGGCATGCTGAGGGTAGCAAGAGGCTTGGCCGGATTGCTACTGCATTCTGGCTATTCTCAGCTGATGGAAAGTCCACGGCACCCTCTGGCGTAGGTTAAAATAGCCCTGGGAATAGAAAGCTTCTGTATGGAAGAGAGGATTAGAAAGTATCACAGGTAAATTCAATTTGCCTGAATTCACATTTCTGGAGCAAGCTTATATTCTGAAATGTCCTGATTTTTGAGGACTTTATGTCTCATAACCTTAACAGTGCATTAGTATGCATTTTGTAGTTAATTTTTAAGGGCTTTGAAGGAGGTGCAGGGACCAGAAAAAGGAAGGAAGGACCCACCAGAAAATCTGGAGGCAATCAGTTGCACATATTACAAGCTTTGCCAGCTAATGTTACTATCCTACCACTGCAGGTATTTGATTTCCACTTCTTTTGAGTTCCTTACTCCACAGCTATTGGCTTATTCAGCTTGTGCATCTTATAAGCTCCTCTGGCTTTTGAACAACACTGCTATTATTGTACCCCAATCCTGCAAACACTGGTACATGGGAATAATTACTTCTGTGAGTAGTCCCATTGACCTCAACTGGACTACTCATAGGAGTAAAATTACTTAGCTGTATCAGTGTTTGTAGCACATGCACTGTGCATCAATTTTTTTAACTCCTTTAGGCTTGAGCAGTAGAAAATTTAGTTATGTTCAGTATATACTTTTCAAATTCCTATGGCTTGGGGGATTTTTTTTTTTTTTACACCAAGCAAAAGCACCAGTCCAGTAGGAGTATTATGCCAATACTGGTTCAAACTTCAGCCATTTGTGCGATAACCCTGATTTTGTTGTTGTTGGTTCTTAAAGGTGGCTGAAATATTTTACTATGCGAAATGTATATATATTTTTCCTCCATTCTCCTGTAACTAAAACACAGAGGTCACTAGTAGCACTTGATATCAAATAAATAGCAATTATATCCAATTAGCAATATGGCATCATTACAACTATATTTTCATTATCATTATTGCATATCATTAAGAGCTAATTTTGATAAATAAAATATAAAAAATAGCTAGCTACCTAGCTAATCTTTGGCCAAAAATATTATTCCACATGTTTTATGTTCAAGAATGTTGTGAAAATAGGATTATAATAGAAACTGATTTGCAATCTTAATGGCAATGGTCACTGTTGTAATAAAACAAGACTAAATAATAATATCAATTATTAACAATAATAATAATTTATTGTCACTATTTTCATTACCTGTATTATTCCATATTATTAAGAGCATTTTTAAAAGACTTTTCATGTTTTTAAATATTTTTCACCATGAGCAACTCGTAAGTATCCAAATATTCCTTTAACTAAATTCTTTTTTCCCTCTGTATAATAAATACAGTAAAGTTCATGAAGCTTATCCATGAAGTTTCCCATTTCCATGTTTCCCCATTCATTTTTATTGAAATCAAGCAGCAGTCCAAGAGAGACCTGCATTTCCCATGAAACAGGGCAGACATCCTTTAACCTGTGTGTATCACTTTGTGAGGGAGATATGATCTCTGTGTTCACTTACAAGACCACAGTTTTGTTAAGAGCTAAAAAAGACATGGACTCATTTTCCCTTAAAGCTGCTGCTTCTAAACCAGTAGTAAACCAAAGCCATCGCTGCTGAGAACCAAAGGTCATGTTGAGAAAAATGAAACCATATATGAATAGAATAGGGCTCTGAAGCCTCACCGACAAATTCATTTCGAGTCTCATGCTATCTCTAGGAGGGTGAGCGTATATGAGCAGTCTCAAGAGAAATGTTAACAAATATCTAGTACTGTCGCAGCATTTTAAACTTCAACAGCCGGATATACAATATGGAATATGAATTTGTATTAGTGAGAGATTAGATCCTGGTTTACATTATGAAGTTTGCTATCTGCATCCAACCTTAAATTAGGAATGACTGCCAATATGTTGCAACATGTAAAACACCCATACATATTCATTTATCAGATTCTTTGCAAGGCATTTCTCAATTACGCTTCTAATGAGGGAAAGAAAGCTTGTGCTTTAAGGCAGATTTTCAAAGCCATCATCTTCACTAATAATTCTGCGTGCATTTTAAAAGAATGCATATTCATGTTCTGCAGATTGGGATACAGCTGTGAGGAAGAAATGTTTACATTTCAAGTAAAATTGATAAATTTTGACACAAAAATAGTTTTGCAAACAGAACATTTTCCCCTTTTTGCTTGGCATATTTTCACTAATTTAGCTTTAAATAAATGTAGCCTTTTTAGGGAAACTTCTGTTTGCTCAGCAAGCTGAAGTGGTGGGTTTTAGGATGAGTAGAAAACTGTATTCACAGTCATAATGGAAAGACTTTCTAAGGGTACACAGCGAACAATGAAATCTAAAAGCCTGAATGTGAACCCCTATTTTATTAGTTATTCAGGGGAGCATTCTTGTTCATTTCAATGGGACTGCTCACCAGTGTGAATAAAGGGTTCATACACTGTCCATTAACAATCACCAGTTGGTTTTGCACACAAAATAATAATAATAATAATAACAACAAAAATGAAAAGCAAATTTTCAGTTGCTTTTATAAAAATAACAACCATTATATTTTTTTTAAAATGGAGCCATGTTTATGAAATGCATTCCCTGGAACAAATTACCCTCTAACATGCATCAGTTTCACAGCAGCGTAACTTCTCTGGCTCCATATTTACACAGGTCTGTGAGGAGAAACAGGTTCTTTGTTCCAAAGGTTATGCTTTGGGTACAATTACTGACAACTATTTATGATGACCCACATTTTCAAATGCAATTAGTGATTTTTGGTGCCTCAATTTTTGGGAACCCAATTTGACACACCTTAAAGGGGCCTGATTATCAGAAGAGTTGTTCAGTGCTATCTGAAGATCAGGCTTCTTTAAGGTGTTTTAGTTGGGGGAACAATGGGAGCACCAAAATAGCTATTTACCTTTGAAAATGTAGGATAATAGGTTTAGATAGTATACTGATGGGTACCTTGGGGACATAGATAGGTAGAGAGAGAGAGGGAGGGAGGGAGGGAGGGAGGGAGGGAGAGATTCATAGACTTTAAGGCCAGACTTGAACCCCCCTGAGATCCACAAATGAAAAGTTGAAAACCACTGCAATAGTTAATTTCCCTCGCTGTTAAAATGTCTGCCTTATTTGTAGTCTGAATTTGTCTAGCTTCAGCTTCCAACTACTGGATCTCATTATGCCTTTTTCTGTAAATTAAAGAGCCATTTACTTATCAGAAATCTCTTCCCAGTATAGGTACTTACAAACCCTGATCAAGTCACTTCTTAACCTTTCCTTGGATAAACTAAATACATGGAACTTCTTAAGTCTCTCACTGTAAAGCAGGCTTTCCTGACTTCAGATGAGTGAGTCTTGTAACTCTTTTCTAAAACCTTTCCAATTTTTCAACTTTTTATTGTCTCCTAATGCTGTATACAGAGGTAATATAACCATTTATTCCTACTTGATATAACCCTGCTTACACATCCAGGCATTGTGTTTGCACTCTTAGGCTGGTCTACACAGGGAACTTACATCAGCACAGCTACATCTCTGAGAAGTGTGAAAAATCCACACCCCTGAGAGATGTAGCTATGTTGATTTAACCCGTCGTATAGACAGTGCAAGGTTGATGGAAGAGTTCTTCTGTTGACCTAGCTTCCATCTCCCAGGAAGGTGGACTCCATATGCCAATGGGAGAACCCCTCTTGTCAGTGTAGATAGTGTCTACACCGAAGTGCTACAGTGGTACCTCTGTAGTGCTTTAAGTGTAGACATATCCTAAGCTGCAGCAATCATGTTCAACTGGTTATCTACCAATACCTCTACATCCTTTTCAGTATCATTACATTCCAGGATATCGTCCCCCATCTTGTAAGTGTGGCCTACATTCTTTGTTTCTAATGAAGATGATGAAATACAGGTAGGATCTGATGAGAAACAGTCAAATAAAAAAGAGTCCCATTCAATTACATCATGTAAGGTCACAAAAAGTGACAAGTTTGAAAAGTGCTTATATAACAAAGCTGGCAGTTTAAATAATAAGATGGGTGAACTAGAATGCCTCATATTAAATTAGGATATTTATATAATAGGCATCATAGAAACATGGTGGAATGAGGATAATCAATGGGACAAAGTACAAAATCAATGGGACAGGATACAAAATATATAGGAGGGACAGAACAGGTCGTGCTGGTGGCAGAGTGGCACTATATGTGAAAGAAAGCGTAGAATCAAATGAAGTAAAAATCTTAAATGACTCAAATTGTACCATAGAATCTCTATGGATAGTAATTCCATGCTCTAATGATAAAAATATAGCGGTAGGGATATACTACTGACCACCTGACCAGGATGGTGATAGTGACTGTGAAATGCTCAATTTGATTAGAGAGGCTATTAAAATAAATAACTCAATAATAATGGGAGATTTCAGCTATCCCCATATTGACTGGGTATAGGTCATCTAAGGATGGGATGCAGAGAAAAAGTTTCTTGACACCTTAAATGACTGCTTCTTGGGGCAGCTAGTCCTGGAACCCACAAGAGGAGAGGCAATTCTTGATCCTAAGTGAAGCACAGGATCTGGTCCAAGAGGTGAATATAGCTGGACCGCTTGGTAATAGTGACCATAATATAATTGAATGTAACATCCCTGTGGCAGGGCAAACACGACAGTAGCCCAACACTGCAGCATTTAATTTCAGAAAGGGAGACTACACAAAGATGAGGAAGTTAGTTACACAGAAATTAAAAGGTACAGCACCAAAAGTGAAATCCCCGCAAGCTGCATGGAGACTTTTTAAAGACACCACAATAGAAGCTCAACTTAAATGTATACCCCAAATTAAAAAACATAGTACCAAAAAGGGCCACCATGCCTAAACAACAAAGTAAAAGAAGCACTGAGAGGCAAAAAGGCATCCTTTAAAAAGTCAAAATTACATCCTAGTGAGGAAAATGGAAAGGAGCATAAACTCTGGCAAATGAAGCGTAAAAATATCATTAAGAAGGCCAATAAAGAATTTGAAGAACAGCTAGCCAAAGACTTAAAAAGTAATAGCAAAAAAGTTTTTAAGTACATCAGAAGCAGGAAGCCTGCTAAACAACCAGTTGCTAAAGGAGCACTCAAGGATGATAAGGCCATTGCAGAAAAAATAAATGAATTCTTTGCATCGGTCTTCACGGCTGAGGATGTGATGGAGATTCCCAAACCTAAGCCATTCTATTTAAGTGACATATCTGAGGAACTGTCCCAGATTCAGGTGTCATTAGAAGAGGCTTTGAAACAAATTGATAAACTAAACAGTAATAAGTCATCAGGACCAGATGGCATTCACCCAAGAGTTCTGAAGAAACTCAAATGCGAAATTGCAGAACTACTAACTGTAGTTTGTAACCTATCATTGAAATCAGCTTCTGTACCCAATGACTGGAGGATAGCTAATGTGATGCCAATTTTTAAAATGGGCTCCAGAGGAGATCCCAGCAATTACAGGCCAGTAAGCTTGACTTCAGTACTGGGCAAACTGGCGGAAACTATAGTAAAGAACAAAATTGTCAGACACATAGATGAACATAATTTGTTGGGGAAGAGTCAACATGGTTTTTGTAAATGGAAATCATGGCTCACCAAACTACTAGAATTCTTTGAGGGGGGTCAACAAGCATGTGGACAAAGGAGATCCAGTGGATATAGTGTACTTAGATTTTCAGAAAGCCTTTGACAAGGTCCCTCACCAAAGGCTCATAAGCAAAGTAAACTGTCATGGGATAAGAGGGAAGGTCCTCTCATGGATTGGTAACTGGTTAAAAGATAGGAAACAAAAGGTAGGAATAAATGGCCAGTTTTCAGAATGGAGAGGGGTAAATAGTGATGTAACCCCAGGGGTCTGTACTGGGACCAGTCCTATTCAACATATTCATAAATGATCTGGAAAAAGAGGCAAACAGTGAGGTGGCAAAATTTGCAGATGATACAAAACTACTCAAGATAGTTAAGTCCCAAGCAGACTGCAAAAAGCTACAAAAGGATCTCACAAAACTGGGTGAATGGGCAACAAATGGCAGATGAAATTCAATGTTGATAAATACAAAGTAATGCACATTAAAAAAGAATAATCCTAACTCTACATATAAAATGTGTTCTAAATTAGTTGTTACCACTCAAGAAAGAGATCTTAGTTCTCTGAAAACATCCACTCAATGTGCAGCGGCAGTCAAAAAAGTGAATAGAGTGTTGGGAATCATTAAGAAAGGGATAGATAATAAGACAGAAAATATTGCATTGCCTCTATATAAATCCATGGTATGTCCACATCTTGAATACAACATGCAGATGTGGTCACCGCATCTCAAAAAAGATATATTGGAATTGGAAAAGGTTCAGAAAAGGGCAACAAAAATGATTAGGGGTATGGAATGGCTTCTATCTGAGAAGTGATTAATAAGACTGGCACTTTTCAGCTTGGAAAAGAGATCACCTAGGGGGGATATGATAGAGTTCTATAAAATTATGACTGGTGTGGAGGAAGGAAATAAGGAAGTGTATTTACTCCTCCTCGTAACACAAGAACTAGGGGGTCACCAAATGAAATTAATAGGTAGCAGATTAAAACAAACAAAGGAAGCATTTTTTTACACAATGCACAATCAACCTGTGAAACTCCTTGCCAGAGGATGTTGTGAAGGCCAAGAATATAACTGGGTTCAAAAAAGAACTAGGTAAGTTCATAGACCATAGGTCCATCAGTTGCTATTTGCCTGGATGGGCAGGGATGGTGTTTGCCAGAAGCTGGGAATGGGCGACAGCGGTTGGATCAGTTCATGATTACCTGTTCTGTTCATTCCCTTCGGGGCACCTGGCATTGGCATTGGCCACCTTGTTGGAAGACAGGATACTGGGCTAGATGGACCTATGATCTGACCCAGTATGGCCGTTCTTTTGTTCTTATGTATGTTCTGAATGTATGACCTTGCATTTGGCTGTGTTAAAATGCATATTGTTCAAATGAACCCACCTTGACAAGTAAGTTGGGTTAGACAGTACAATTGAACTACTCCATCATTATTTACCAATCCACCAATTTTTGTTTCATCTGGAGACTTTTCCAGTAATTATTTTATATTTTATATCCAGATCATTGACAAAAAAAAATAATGAATAGCATTGGGCCAAGAAGGGATCCCTGTGAGACCCTTGTAGAAATACCCACATTGCATGATGATTCCCCATTTACAATTACGATTTGAGATCTAACAGTTAGCCAGTTTTTAATTCTTGTGAAATGGGCTATATAGATTTTGTATAGTACTAATTATTTTTACCTCAGTGTTAACATAGTGTTATTTTTTACCTCAATGTTATATAGGATTAAATCAAATGCCTTACAAAGATCTAAATATACTATGTTACAACAATTATTTTTATCAAACCATTAATAATGCTACAAATCTTTAATTCTTTACCAATTTTATCCTATATCTGGCTTTCCATCATTTTGCCCGGGACTGATACCAGGCTAATCAGCCTATAATTACCCACATCATGCATTTATCTTTTTTACGTTCTGGTAGAACTTACCCAGATTGGGGAAAACTGACTAATGGAATCTACAACTATTTTTGTGCATGTTCAAAAAATGATTCTTTTATAAAGCAAAATTGTTTTTACAAGTACATTCCTACAATTCAAACCCACAAATGCTGAGCATGTACATTCATTTTCTACTGGTCTCACACTGTGTTCTGACCCTCATTAACTTCTACATCTCGTGTAAACAGTATTTCACCCTGACTGCTCTGTACTGTAGCTAGAACTATTAAACAGGTAACAATTGTAACATCCAGAAATAAATGTTGATTAATGTTGTCCTATCTGTTCCTCTCTGTCATAAGAATGTAACAGCAGGAGCAAATTATTCTAAAAGACATGAGGATTTTGAAGTGTTGCAACTAGGCTGCATTCTCCAAAAGCATTCCGGGCTCAGCAGGTTTGAGGACTGGGCAGAGAAAATGGCCACGCAGTCAGGAAGAGGCCTCTGTTCCATGAATTTAAAGCTAAACTAAGGAGACAAAAGACCCCAAAAGGTGAGCCAAACCACTGCCCTATGTCATCCCTTTCACTAGGGTTAGGTGGGAAGAGACTATAATGCATCCCTCTTCCTTTACTCTAACATCTAGGCTTTTTGTAAATAAAATTCCATGACACATCACGCAAATTGGTCAGATGAGAGTCTGTTGTGCACCATGGGCGATATAGTACAGCCAAGCAGCCCAGCTCTTAGGGAAGAATTGAGGCACAAAGTGCCCAACTGCAACTCCTGTGAGGCAACACCTCGCTGTCGGAAGATGCAGATTAATATTGAACTGAAATGATACTAAACATTTTGGTCCAATTCACCAGACCAAAGTCAAACCAACCCAGTTGCAGGTCCACATGACAACAGATCTTTTCCATGTTTGAGACACCAGAGGTTTTTGTGTTGTTGTTTTGTTGGTAGTAAAGTTCATTTTTTTATTCCTTCATTCTTTCCTTCCCACTGACTATTCACCAAATGCTTTCCTTCCATATTTCCAAAATCAGATTTCATTCATTCTTTAAGAATCTCCTGTGGCTTCACCATCTAGCACTCTTTTCCTTAGGTTATTTCATTTCAGAAAGGGAGTGGGAAGACAGAGAAACAAAGCGAGAATGTAAAATCTAAAAGCTGAGCAAAACATGAAGACAAAATGTTTTAGATCACTTCATTTCATAGTTCTGTTTCATGGTTGGCCAAACTGTTTGTATGATAAATGAGACCTCAACATGAGAAATTCTAGGAAAACACTGTGGGCAGGACATGTTTTACCATGCCCTGCCATTTTACCTTCACTTCTATTTTTCTTTCTTCTTCACAAACTTTTTCTTTAATCCTCTTCCTGTGAAAATAAAAACAAAAGCTGACTTAGTAGTTCTTGCTTCAGACATCTTATAGTTTATGTGTCATATGTGCTGTATTTCTAAGGAAAGGAACTTAAATTGCACCTGGCCTGGCACTTGGGAGTCCTGGGTTTAATTCTCTGCTCCACCCCAGATTTCTAACGTCATCCTGGACAAGTGATTTAGTCGCTCTGTGCCTCAGTTCCCCATCTGTAAAATGGGGATAATAGCACTGCCCGGCCTCACAGGGGTTTAGTGAGGGATTCAGATACTCTGATAGTAGGGGGCATATACGTACCATAGATAGATATATGCTTTGATGGGGTTTTGTGGTTAAGACACAGAACATGCAGTTTTTCATTGTACACCAGGAACTGTAGCCTGCAAGAGTTGGGGAAGGAATCTTTCATCGCCTTCTCAGAAAAAAAGCAGCCATCCTATTTATTCCCAGCTATGCCTGGAGAGGAGAGGAGAGACAGATACAGGATAGATATTCAGTGGGCTTTGTATGCACCTATCGCACTCCCTTCTGAAGAACATTTCTGCTCATTTTGTATCTAATGACTTTTCTGCATTTTGATGAAAAGTCTTAGCAAATTTCAGGCAATCAGTGAAGTAACACTAAAACTGCTGAGTGTATAGGAGAAAGGAGATGCAATAGATAAGATGATAGGTGGTGAAGTCTTTGGACATGTCTAGCTGCTAAAATGCTCTAAATAATAATAATAATTTGGCTTTTATCACTTCTTTCATCCAAACATTTCAATGCTCTTTTCTAATGTTAATGAATTCAGTACCACTATAACACTTGGTCTTCAAACAAAAGCGGTTTTCACTGGATTTTTATAACTCAGATCACCGAGACATTTCTATTGCTCTTAGGCCTTGTTTTCAAGTGTTGGGCATAAAGCAGCCTAGGAGTGAACCCTTTAACAGAGACATTTGTACTAAGCAAGTATCAGCATAAATAAGGAGATTCTGGTCCAAATCGGCCCTTCCAATTTTAGGGGCAGAAGAAAAGAAGGGTACACAAATACTAGCCGAAAGTTGCTGTCTGGTACATAAGATATATCAAAGCATATATCTTAGGCGGAGCTTAAGCAATAGCATTCTCCTATACTCTGACGTGACACCAATCCCTCCACGTGAACATTGTACCATCAGGACTCCATGGGCTTGGGCAGGAACTGGCTAAGGGAGGAGGTCTGAGCTGGTAGACTCCCATCATTTGCTGCATCAGCTCCGGCATTTGACATTGTGCAATCCCACTCTGCAACACTCATAACACTCCCTCAGTGAAGGGGAAGCAGAGCTGACAGCCAGGAAGTTTAGGGAAGCACAGTTTGTTTGGAGTCATGCTACTAGAGACAAAGGAGAGGCCAATTTGTGACAAACAGGGTTTGTAATGTTCCAGACCTCTGCCAATTCAAGGGTCAGGTGGAGCTGGTACGGAACAGTACATGTACCATGCCAGTATATCTGTGGTAGCCCTTTCAGGTTTTGCAGAATTTAAGCTTACACATTATTTTTAAAAAAGGTTTCTCACCCTAATGAGTGTGAAAGCAACCTTCCAAATGTAAATTGATTAAGTACTGTATTTCTGAGTCTGAACCTAGACAGAAGAGTAGCACCAAGAAATCCTCCCATTCAAGTCAATGGGTATTTACTCAGAAACCTGATGATATTTACCTATAAAGTTGTGAACTAATTTACTGGTGCTTTTTGATCTACTCTGAAACTGCGGGTGGAGCACAAGTAGAGGACCACCAGATTTCCCCCCTAATCTAGCCCATGTATAAATGCTCAGAAATATGTGGGATTTCCCTGGGTATCTAATGTTTGGAGGACTTCTTCCTGCTCCAGGAATGGGCCCATAAGCCCCAACCTGCAGATGGTCTGATTTACCAAGAGCAACCTGAGTTAGACTTCTGAGAGCTAAATACTCATCTGGTATAAACTGGCCCAACTCCACTGAAGCCTCTTGGTCTTTGGGCTTCTGAAATCTTATTATGGAATGTCATGTTGTGTATTACTTCCCTTGGTCCCACTGGAATCTTCTACTTTCCTATGATCATCTCTTCCTCTGTGAATCTTCCCTGTCAGCCTTCTATAAAAGTGCTCTTTCTAACTGGACCAAAGATGCCAATGAACCCTGTTCCCTTCACCAATAAGCACTTGAGCCCTGTAGTCCCAATTAGTTTTATTTTTCACCATTCGGGATTAATGTCCAAAGGCTCAGAGGCTGGTAAAAAGCAAATTCTTCCACTTTGACAGGAATGCCTCAAAAAATTATTTGGAGGTTTATCTGGAGGTTTATTCTGTGAAGGCCACTAAATGATTAGCAGCAGCGGTGTACACAGAAGACTAAAGACTAGCAGATAATAAAGTTACTAAAATAAAGCAAATCTGCCACGTGCTTTGATTTCTATTTGAGGATTGTACACAACTAATATAGTGCAGTAATACTAAAACACTATTCAGTAAAACCCTGAGCAGTTACCATTTACAGTATATCATAGTCGGATGACAGCAGGAATGGTGGGAGTTCATTATAGGGACCATGAATTGTTGGAGGTAATTTAGATTACAATTTAAAGTTTAATTTAAAAATCTATCAACAAATGTGAAAGTGCTCGGGGAACATTTTAAAATGCACTTTAATCTCACCAGCACAAATAGCTTTTCAGAGCCCTAAACATCATCACCTGGAAAAACAGTAAAACTTTACTGCATCTTTAATTAAATTACAAACACAAAGGATAATTAATTTTTTTATTTTTCTTTTATTCATGCCATTGTTTCCCTTCCGAGTCAATATCTTCAAGTTGCAGGAACAGGATGTTATGAAGAAGTTTACAGCTGGCACATTCCTCCAGGATATTATTGCAGCTAGCAGATGAAATGCATTACACACATGCACACTCACACACGCACACACTCGGCAGAGGTACTGGAGACTGACTAAGTTGTTCACCTAAGCATGTAAGAAGCCTAGCTTAAAAAGAAAGAGGTGGGGGGAGAAAGAGGAATCAATCAATCAGCCAGCCAGCTATAAATGGAAGGCAGTCGCCACAGTTCTGCAGCATGTACTGATGTGACCATATTACTTGTACCTTCAGGCAATCAAGAAATCAGAATCCAGCTTGCTCAATACCAACCAATAACAAAGATGCAGCAATCAGTTTAGACCCTGTGTTTAACTTGGTTTCAAAGGCCCCATCATTTCTTGCCATATACCTACTCTTGTTCTTGAAGAGGAAGGACTCATATGGCAGGCATCACCCTACTGTGGATTCATTCCTAGAACTGGTCAAAACACAGCAGTTTTGCTTCACAAGGGATGGTGCAAACATTGAGCCAAATTCAGCGTGACTCCATTGAATCTGGCCTATTTGATTTTCGTCTGACTGTTTTTGAACCCAGTTGAAGCTGATTTGGCAAACCCTCCCTATTCATCAAAGCACTTAAGCACAGGCTTAAATGTGAGCAAATGATTTGACACCATTGGCTTTAATGACACTTTTACAGTTGCTTAAATGTAAGCACATGTTTAAGTGCTTAGCTGAATTAGGACCTTAAAATTGTAATCAGATATTTTTTGGGGCAGAGGAATAGGGTTGTGACAAAAGCCAGAGTAACCAATTCTGAAGACAATAGCCAATTCTGAATTGCTTAGCTGAATTAGGACCTTAGACTGTAATCAGATATTTTTTGGGGGGGAGGGGAATAGGGTTGTGACAAAATAATAGAATAATCTCCCACCATGTCATGTGTCCCCTTCAGACAAAAGCCAGTTTCTACTTAGTTTGAACCCCAGCTCACAAATGTTCTTGGGTTTGCAATAGCTGGTGAGAAATGGATATAGAACAGGAAGAGAGCTGTGCTAAACGTTTGCAACAAAACCCCAGTGCAAGGGATGCTTGCTGTTTGGTGGCTTCCGTACAAACTGGGGACAGGGTCTCAAAAAGAGATTCAATGATCATAAGGAGTCTGAGTTCCAAGTTCATAAAACCTGAAATCAGGCATGTTTCACTTAGTATGACTAATGATGACTTGACTGATTAGTTTCTCTCACCAAGGGTAACTAATTCTCCTTTTCTTTTTGCGGATACAGACTAACACGGCTGCTACACTGAAACTAATCCTCCTTGATATCAATGAAGCTCCTCATCCAGGTAAAGGAAGTATGATTTGGCTCACTTTCTTAATTAATTATTAATTAATTTTTTAATTCAAGAGCAACATTTTTTTGTACGTTGCTTGGGGTTTTAGCTGCCTAACTCCCATTGAGATCAGTGGGAAAAGGCCAAAGAAATATCTATCCAACACACTGGACGTTTAGGAATTATTGACACACCCTATAAAATGAGAAGGGAAGGTGTAGAGGGATTTTTAAAAAAATATTGATCTAATCTAAAAGTTAAAGGCAGAGCAGTTAGTAAATATCATTGTTATGTAGAGTTAGGATCTCTTATGGCAGTGTTTCTCAACCAGGGGTACGTGTACCCCGGGGGTACTCAGAGGTCTTCCAGGGGGTACATCGACTCATCTAGATATTTGCCTAGTTTTATAGCAGGCTACATAAAAAGCACTAGCAAAGTCAGTACTACCAAAATTTCATACAGACAAAATGAGAAAGCAAGCAATTTGTCAGTAATAGTGTGCTCTGACATTTTTGTATTTTTATGTCTGGTTTTGGAAGCAAGTAGTTTAAGTGAGGTGAAACTTGGGGGTATATAAGACAAATCAGACTCCTGAAAGGGGTACAGGAGTCTGGAAAGGTTGAAAACCACTGTCCTACAGGATGAAATTCATCCCTCTTCAGAGGGACAGCTCAAGTCCCATCCACTATTTATCTCCTACATAAATCTTCAAAACAGGGCTTAAGTGGGTCTTAAAGCGCTGCATATGTGCTCAGATATGCCGGTGGTGGGTGGCAATATGAAAGCCTAAAATAGAGCTTGTGCTGGCCATCTGCACAGGGTGAATTACACCCTCCAGGCTTAAAAAACAGCAAATGACTCTTGCACTTAAACACATGCTTAACTTTATGTGTATTATTGTCCCCCATTGAAGGCATTGAGAGTACTCACACTTTAGCACATGGTTCCAGAGTAACAGCCGTGTTAGTCTGTATTTGCAAAAAGAAAGGGAGTACTTGTGGCACCTTAGAGACTAACCAATTTATTTGAGCATGAGCTTTCGTGAGCTACAGCTCACTTCATCGGATGCATACTGTGGAAACTGCAGAAGACATTATATACACAGAGACCATGAAACAATACCTCCTCCCACCCCACTCTCCTGCTGGTAATAGCTTATCTAAAGTGATCACTCTCCTTACAATGTGTATGATAATCAAGTTGCACCATTTCCAGCACAAATCCAAGTTTTCTCGGGGGGGGGAGGGTGAGTAAACCTGGATTTGTGCTGGAAATGGCCCAACTTGATTATCATACACATTGTAAGGAGAGTAAAAAGAAAAGGAGTACTTGTGGCACCTTAGAGACTAACCAATTTATTTGAGCATAAGCTTTCGTGGCTCACGAAAGCTTATGCTCAAATAAATTGGTTAGTCTCTAAGGTGTCACAAGTACTCCTTTTCTTTTTGCGAATACAGACTAACACGGCTGTTACTCTGAAACCTGTCATTGTAAGGAGAGTGATCACTTTAGATAAGCTATTACCAGCAGGAGACTGGGGTGGGAGGAGGTATTGTTTCATGGCCTCTGTGTATATAATGTCTTCTGCAGTTTCCACAGTATGCATCCGATGAAGTGAGCTGTAGCTCACGAAAGCTTATGCTCAAATAAATTGGTTAGTCTCTAAGGTGCCACAAGTACTCCTTTTCTTTTAGCACATGGATAAGTAATGGCAGGACCAAGGCCCACTCCTGTTTTTGAGAGATGTCACAGGGAGATACAAGTTCTGAAAACAGATTAATGAATAAATAGGCACAATAAATAAATATTGGACTCTGATGGGGGCAGCTCTCTGTAAAAAGAAAAGCATAAATTCTCATTAGATGAAAAAAATAAAAATACAGGACAGCAAAGGAGCATGATCCAAACTATGTATCAATTTAGTTAAAATCAACTCTCAGTTTTTAGATATATATCTCTATTGTATTTCTAGAGACACAAAGACTCACTGATAAAGGATTAAAACAATCAAAAGCTTCTTGATACCTTCTATGAAACCCATCCCTTTTGGCAAAGCATTCCATTTTACATAAGTGAACATACAAGGGGGGCGGGGGGAGGAGAAGAGAGGAATGTTGACCACAGAAAACAAGACTCTTAATTCCTTTCAAATAAAATGAGCGGGCATGACACTGTGCCATCACAGAAGAGAAAGAGCTGCCTGTGAGTATTAAACTTTAGTGCTTTGGCTGCTTAATTATTGGTTAATCTAGCAAATTAGCATGCTTCATTTAATTCTAATTAGGAAAATTAATAGGCAGGGAATAAAGATTTAAATAGACTGGCACAAAACAAAACTGAGTCTTAAACTACTCTTGGAAATCGGAGGATTTTTTTTAAAAAAAATACAATCTCTCCACCCTGCACATGTCCCTTCTCACCAGCACCGTTATCTTTACTAGCAAGGTGTAGGTCAAATGGGCAATTTTACAATCCTCTGGGCCTGATCCTCAGCTGGTGTCAATCAACATAGCTCAATGGAGCTGCACAGATTTGCACCAGCGGAGGACCTGGTGGTTTGTTTTTTCTCTCTGTGTGTAGTTAGGGGACAAAAGGAAGAGGTCATTGTATTGGGGGAGGGGTTGGTTCTCCTCTTCTGAAGGGGATACATGACATGGTGGGAGATTATTCTATTATTTTTATCTCTCTCTCTATTTTTTTTTTTAAAAGAGCACATGGGGGCGGGGGATAATTTAGTGGTGACATCGTCCTCTGGAGGTACACACCATTCATGTTAAGTGATGCCTTAAGTCATGGAATTGTAAATGATTTTATTCCTTCCTCAGTCTGATGCCTTCTTTATTTTCTCTCTCCTGGTGAAGCTTTGGGGGATGAAGACATGCTACTTTTCCACTTCACCAGCTGGCTGGCTTCCATTCTTGCCGCCCCCAAATGTTACAGCCTGATTTGCATGGTGTGTTTGTCTTTGCTAATCAAGCCGCGTACTCTGACAAGTCCTACGACATTGGACATGGCTGTTCTTCTAATTAAGGTGCTAATTGAATTAAATGGCTGCAGTAATGAGCAGATGAGCAGCATAAAAAGTAAAGAGTCAGATAGGCCAATTAACAAAAGAGCCGAGCATAATTATAACATTTAAAATACATGCAGCTCTGCACCAATACTGTTAATTGTTACAGGGAAATTTATGATAATTGGCTCAACAACAGGCATGCAGGCTTAACCTGAGATGAAGCCGGTAATTAAAAAAATGATATTCAACACAAAATGCAGAGCTGGGATAATTAATACTTGATTTACATAAAAGATGTTTGTAGAATAAGGCAATACGTAGAGCGAACGCCATGCCAAATACAAATCTGACTGCCCTGTGGCATTTAGCGGCATCCAAACACAGAAGGCATTCAGAACAGGAGTCAGGTTTGTGCCAGAGCCAAGTTTCATGCGGGAGGGCACGATGACCACATATAGGCATTCAGCTTCTTATGAAGGGATGAAGAACTTTGTAAGGATTCAAAAAGAAGCACGGTGTAGGAAGCATAATCGCCCCAGAGATATGGGGGTGAAATGATGCCGCTTGCATGTTACGTGGTTTGGATTTAAGGAAAACAACATAGTATCATTTTGGCATGGAACATGCCAAATAAAAGCTTGGCAGAAGGGTCAAATCCACAGGAGCACTGACAAAAAAATCATTGTATTTTCCATGGTCAGAGTTCCAAACCCAAAAACCTTTTATGGGATCCCATGAAAAATAGGCAGCTTTCAATTTTTTCAACAAAAAAAGAAACTCATTTTCTGCAAAAACATCCACAACCTGCTCTATCTACGACAGGCCTCAGGTACTCCCTCGCAGGAGCAACTGGGCAGGACCAGCTCTGCCTGTTACATTCCCAGGTATTCCCTCGCACAGCAAGTGGGCAGAGCCAGTTCTACCTGCAACAGGCCCCAGGTACTCCCTTGCAGGAGCATGAAGGCAGGGTGAGTTCTACCTGTGACAGGCCCCAGGAACTCCCTCGCACAAAAAGTGGGCAGGACCAGCTCTCTGGTTGAGAATTTGAAAGTGGAAGGCAGCTTGCGTGAAAGTAATCATGAAATGGTAGAGTTCATGATCCTAAGGAATGGTAGGAGGGAAAACAGCACAATAAAGAGCATGGATTTCAAGAAGGCAGACTTTAGTAAACTCAGGGAGTTGGTAGGTAAGATCCCATGGAAAGCAAGTCTAAGGGGAAAAACAGTTCAAGAGAGTTGGCAGTTTTTCAAAGAGACATTTTTAAGGGCACAAGAGCAAATTATTCCACTGCATAGGAAAGATTAGAAGTATGGCAAGAGACCCCCCTCCCACCCCTGACTGGACCAGGAGGTCTTCAATGATCTGAAACGCAAAAAAGAGTCATACAAAAATGGAATCTATGTCAAATTACAAAGGATGAATATAAACAAATAAAGTATGTAGGGACAAAATTAGAAAGTCAAAGGCACAAAACGAGATTAAACTACCTAGTGACATAAAGGGCAACAAGAAAACATTCTACAAATACATTAGAAGCAAGAGGAAGACCAAGGACAGGGTAGGCCCGTTATTCAATTTGGACGGGATGGGACGATGACAACGACAGAAAATGTGGAAATGGCAGAGGTGCTAAATGACTTTTTTGTTTCAGTTTTCACCAAAAAGGTTAGTTGCAACTGGGCATCTAACATAGTGAATGCCAGTGAAAATGAGGTAGGATCACAGAGGCTAAAATAGGGAAAGAACAAGTTAAAAATTACTTAGACAAGTCTTCAAATCACCAGAGCCTGGTGAAATACATCCTAGAATAGTCAAGGAGCTGACTGAGGAGATATCTGAGCCATTAGCAATTATCTTCAAAAAGTCATGAACGAAAGGAGAGATTCCAGAGGAAAAGGGCAAACATAGCGCCAATCTATTAAAAGGACAATCGGGGTGCTGGAACAATTTGTATAGTGGGGGTATTATCATTGAACCAAACTGTAAACCTTGTATATGATGGAAACCTCTTCAAGCCAGGGGGTGCGGTAACACCCCAGTACCCTTAGATCCAGCATCTATGAGGACAAGCCAAAGAATTACACACCAGTCAGCATAATTTCAGTACCCAGAAAGATTAAGAAATCAATTTGCAAACACCTGAAAGATAATAAGGTGATAACTAACAGTCAGCATGGATTTGTCAAGGACAAATCATGTCAAACCAACCTAATAGCTTTCTTTGACAGGGTAACAAGGCTTGTGGATGGGGGGAAGTGGTAGATGTGATATATCTTGATTTCAGTAAGGCTTTTGATACGGTCTCACATGACCTTCTCATAAACAAACCAGGCAAATACAACCTAGATAGGTGGGTGCATAACGGGTTGGAAAAACATTCCCAGAGAGTAGTTATCAGTGGTTCACAGTCAAGCTGGAAGGGCATATTGAGTGGGGTCCCGCAGAGATTGGTTCTAGGTTCTCTTCAATATATTTATCAATGATTTAGATAATGGCATAGAGAGTACACTTACAAAGTTTGCGACAATACCAAGCTGGAAGGGATTGCAAGTGCTTTGGAGGATAGTATTAAAATTCAAAATGATCTTGGCAAACTGGAGAAATGGTCTGACATAAATAGGATGAAATTCAATAAGGACAAATGCAAAGTACTCTACTTAGGAAGGAACAATCAGTTGCACAAAAACAAAATGGGAAATGACTGCCTAGGAAGGAGTACTGCAGAAAGGGATCTGGGGGTCATAGTGGATCCCAAGCTAAATATGAGTCAACAGTATAATACAGTTGCAAAAACAGTGAACATCATTCTGGCATGTATTAGCAGGAGTATTGTAAGCAAGACACAAGAAGTAATTCTTCTGCTTTACTCTGTGTGATTAGGCCTCAACTGGAGTATTGGGTCCAGTTCTGGGCACCACATTTCAAGAAAGATGTGGACAAATTGGATAAAGTCCAGAGAAGAGCAGCAAAAATGATTAAGGTCTAGAAAACATGACCTATGAGGGAAGATTGAGAAAACTGGGTTTGTTTAGTCTGGAGAAGAGAAGACTGAGAAGGGACATAACATTTTTCAAGTACATAAAAGGTTGTTACAAGGAGGAGGGAGAAAAATTGTTCTCCTTAACCTCTGAGGACAGGACAAGAAGCAATGGGTTCAAACTGCAGCAAGGGTGATTTAGGTTGGGCATTAGGAAAAACTTCCCAACTCTCAGGGAGGTTAAGTACTGGAACCAGCTCTGCCTGCATCATACGCTAAAGTACTCTCGTGCAGGAGCAAGTGGGCAGGAAATGGGCAGCACCTTAGCTCCAGATCCTAACTCACTGGCCAGCTCATCTGAGCCAGCACAGGTAGTATCATCATTTGTCTGCTCTAGCTACTCCCCTCCCCCGCCCCCGAGTCACAGTGCATCCCAGGACTCTTCTTGGGTCGCTGCAGCCTACATACCAGTCCTTGCTCAGGGCTGTGCCTGAAGTTATAATCTAGCCCACACAGAGAATCAGGCCCAGATCTGGACCTCAGTATCTTAATTTCTTAAAGAAACCATTATTTTTACAATGGTTAGCTATTACTTGCCATGAAAAAAGAGGTATGTTTCTTGAGAGAGACAGAGTCGGAAAAAATTGTGCCAGTGTATATACTGTGTGTCACAATATAAAGAATCATAGTGTGAAACAGGAGGCATTAATTAAAGAAATCTGCAAAAAGTTCTCATGGCCAAGTCTGGTATGTGAGTTACTGTTGGCCATCTAATAGCTACAACACCTATTAAACAGTCATTGCACCACCAGTGATCATAATGGGCCAAATTCATTCTTAATATATCTACATGGACATTTTTTTTTCTCCACCATCAGCCAAACTAATTCCTGGTGTGTATACCACTTTGGGATGCTTTAGATGTGAATGAGACAATAGAAAAAAATCCATTTTTAAGACCTCCCATCTGGCCCTATCCAAATCCAGAAACAAGGTTATTGATAACAGAGAAAAGGTTCAGAGAAGGGCAACTAAAATGATTAGGGGTTTGGAATGGGTCCCATATGAGCAGAGACTAAAGAGGCTAGGACTTTTCAGCTTGGAAAAGAGGAGACTAAGGGGGGATATAATAGAGGTATATAAAATCATGAGTGGTGTGGAGAAAGTGAATAAGGAAAAGTTATTTACTGGTTCCCATACTATAAGAACTAGGGGCCACCAAATGAAATGAATGAGAAGCAGGTTTAAAACAAATAAAAGGAAGTTCTTCTTCACACAGCGCACAGTCAACCTGTGGAACTCCTTGCCTGAGGAGATTGTGAAGTCTAGGACTATACAAGGGTTTAAAAGAGAACTAGATAAATTCATGGAGGTTAAGTCCAATCATGGCTATTAGCCAGGATGGGTAAGGAATGGTGTCCCTAGCCTCTGTTCGTCAGAGGGTGGAGATGGATGGCAGGAGAGAGATCACTTGATCATTACTTGTTAGGTTCACTCCCTCTGGGGCACCTGGCATAGGCCACTGTCGGGAGACAGGATACTGGGCTGGATGGACCTTTGGTCTGACCCAGTATGCCATTCTTGTGTTTTTATGTTCTTAATTTATGGCACGTACATTAAAATTATTCAAATTATGTATTATTAATTGTTATTATTTATTTATTGTTTATTAACCACCCAAAAGCATGCTAGGCACTTTATAGACACTATAGAATAAGACATGTCCATCCCTCAAACAGCATCTAAGGCCCTGATCCTGCAAACACTTACGTACATACCTAACTTTGAGTACAGTTACTCCCATTGAACTTAATAGGGCTAATCATGTATGCAGAAGAGGCCATAGTGCATTATGGGAGATGTAGTCCAGTTGGGCATCCCAGCATGAGGAATTTGGGGCATGAGGCACCTGAACATAACTCCCATGAGGCACTAGGGCAACTCAGGTAGGTTTAATGTCAAACTGAGCCAAAACAAAATGTTTTGATTCACTTCAGAGTAACAGCCGTGTTAGTCTGTATTCGCAAAAGGAAAAGGAGTACTTGTGGCACCTTAGAGACTAACCAATTTATTTGAGCATGAGCTTTCGTGAGCTACAGCTCACTTCATCGGATGCAGTATAAGTGAGCTGTAGCTCACGAAAGCTCATGCTCAAATAAATTGGTTAGTCTCTAAGGTGCCACAAGTCCTCCTTTTCTTTTTGTTTTGATTCAGTTCAACAAATCAAAATGTTTTGATCTGGGTCAACCTAACCCCAAACTGAATATTTTGTTTTTATTTTCCCAATAGAAAATTGAAAAATTGTGGCAAAATTAACATTTTCCCACAGAAAATGTCTATTTGGCAGAAACTACATTTTCTGTTAAAAAAAAATTGACAAAAAATTCCTGACCAGTTCTGTTTACAACAGTAAGGTCAACGATAAAACTCAATTGCACAAATGTTCATTGGAAAAACAAACAAAAAAGGGGGTAAAAGTTAATTAAAATGTAAGTTAATGGTCACTGAAATCTTTTGCTAAATTCATCCAGCTCTAATATTTGCAAACAAATTCAAGAGACTAGGCACAGATGCACACTAACATCTCTAAGGGCTCTTTCATGAAGTTCTTATGTAGGTAAAACCACCATTAAGTTCAAGTCAGGGGTCTGGGACTCCATTTAACCATAATTCCTGAGGATTAATAACTTGCTATTTAATATTTCTTAACTTTCAAAATACCCTGATATTGTATGTTAGTTCAGAACATCAGCTGCAAGGCCATCACAGAGCTCACAGCAACATCATATGAATCCAAACACTCATTGCAATATGCTACTATATGTTATTATTTTGCACGGGTACAGTTGTGTGGATAATTTTATAGATACAAGGACAAATTATGGCCAACTCTGCCTGTGTGCATCCCCTAACATGCTCACATAGGCGGCAATTATTGCACCCAGGACAGCTAACAAGGTAAAGGAAGGCAAGCAGCCATACCAATGGCCCTTATCATCCCAGAGGGGGCATGTCTTCCCCAAGAATAGCCAACCCCAGAAATTCAAAAATCATAAATCAGGCCCAAAGATGAGATTTTTTTTTTTTTAAAAAAAAACACCCTGGTTCTTTTTTGATTTGCCTGATAATCTTTGAGTCTTGAGGATTCACATTTTCAAGTCTTTGTCTGCAATCACAAGGACTAGAGACTTCTTTTAATTTTAAAATGAAAGCCAAGATTTTCATGTGATCACATGATTCTATGAGCTGGTGCTTTAAGAAAAGCATGAAATATTTGGGAGAAAAGTGCAAGAATAGGAGACACTGTATGTCAGGATGGGGAAGGGTTACATTACCATTCACCAGAGAGCTCCAGCAAGGCAACACTAGGGGGCAGTGGTGATAAAGTTTTTAAAGGTGGAGTAAAACATTGCTGTCACCCAAGTCCCAAGAGGGATTGTACCACGTATACATATAAAGAGCATCCACATTAGACATAGGGTTTTTCAAACATGTTAGATAGCACATGGCAACTAACATGCAGTAACACCCTAGTGTAGACAACGCAATTGTAGTTTTAACGTCTCCCTTCATCACACTCCAGTCATACAGGTGTTCCTTCCACCCCAGTGATTTTACGGTTGTGGTTTGGTCCACAGCATACAGCAATGCACTCCTGTGTATCATCTCCAATCACATCAGAGTTTTGAAGTCTGTTTTAAAAAGAAATATCTCAGCTCTGAGGAATTAACTCTGAAAGCAACATTGGGAGATAAATAAATATATATACAGTCATGTCAAAGCCTGGAAATAGAGAAAGAAAAACACCATAAGAGGAATGTTTAAACATGAAAAACACAACTGTAACCTGGTGATATAATATATAAATTTTGGGAATCTTTCAGCTGACCAGAAATACTATAATTATACAACAGGAATCTGATTATGAATCTGGCATTTCACTTTTGAAAACATGCCCCAGGGTTCCTGAGCTGCCATAATTTTACTCGCACAGTAATGGAATAAATACAATCCAGATACACATTGCTGTTTCTCAGTATAACTACTTCTTCAGGCAGATTTACCATAAAGCACTCTGAACAGAAAAACTATGGCTCATTTACAAATGTAATTTCAATTGAGGATAGTTTTCCAATCTTCTTTCATTTGAGTCTCAATTGAACTTCTTCTCCTTTTTGATGGCATGATTAGACATTGTGAGAGCTGTTGCAGATTAGTCAAGCACAGAGAGTGTAAATTGGGAAGGATGTTTTATCAGTGCACGTCACAATATATGAAAGCAGATGTGTATGCTCTGAGCTGTTCCCTCAAATTACTGTTATGGAATAATTTAGCCCTTTTGATTCTCACAGATTACTGCTTCCACTGATCATGCTGTCAAAACCAAAGTGAGCACTTCATTCCGCTTTTATTCATGCCAGATCTATTTTGCTTTCATAATGAGCAGATATTACCACTGCACAAAGAGGATAAAGACATTCACAGTGATAGATAGGCGAGAGATTAAATGGGATCTTTATGACTTCTTCAGCCATCAGTTTTGACTGTGCGATAAGACGAGTCGAGTTGGGCACTGATTTGTTCTTTATTGGAGCCAATATTAGCATGAGCTTACCGGTGCACAGTCTGATAAAATCCATTTAAGGTGGAATCTATGTAACAATTCTTGAGTTACAAGAACTTCTCCTTCTGAAACACATCTTCAGTGCCTGTGCTTAGACGGAATAAGGACATTTATAAACATAACTCCTTATAGTTAGTGGCACTAATTAGCTTTTAACACAGTAATTTAAGTGTCAGTTCGGAATAGCTACACTCCCTGGAACCACAGGTTCAAATACCTGTCCTGCCAAAATAGATAAATTGAGCATCATGCAGATAACTCTTCTGTTAAGGGTGTTTGGATGAATCCTTACAACCAAGTTCCTATCTGATATGCAGAAATATTAAATATTCTAAGACATTGTTTGTCCCATTTCTTTGGATACATTTTCTCCTTTGAAGTTGTGCAGAGTGCCGACTGCCCTCATGCTTTTTGCCTTCCAGTGCAGAGGTGGCTACATATAAAGAGTGTTGCATGTATGCAGTCTGCAATGTCCTTTGGAATGGAAGGCTGTATATAAATGTTAACTGTTGCTATAACATATGGGGCTCATATAGTGCATTGTAAACAAACCTGCTGCGGTTGGGGCAGTTACAAGGATCCAGCCCAACAAAAGCTCTAGGAAGAAACCTGAGGTTTGGTGAATGAAAATTGGCAATAAAGCTGTTTTGATCTTGTCCAGTGGGTGGTGAAGCACTGGAATGGGTTACCTAGGGAGGTGGTGGAATCTCCATCCTTAGAGGTTTTTAAGGCCCAGCTTGACAAAGCCCTGGCTGGGGTGATTTAGCTGGGTTGGTTCTGCTTTGAGCAGGGGATTGGACTAGATGACCTTCTCTGAGGTCTCTTCCAACCCTAATCTTCTGTGGTTCTATGATTCAATAATCATATTTAAAATTAAAAACAACACAGTCAAAATGGCTCCATTCCCAACACGTCACAACAAAACCAGGTTCAAGTTGCTGTAATCTTCCACAAAAAGTACTTCTAGATTTTTCAACCATCTCTGGGAAAAACATGCCGTTCAACACCAGGCCTGCAACATTCCTGGCACCACCACATTTATTTTCATAAACCCCAAGACATTTGCTGTAAACTAAGCAAGAATATTCCCATTTCTTATCTGTTCCCTTGTTCCGCCCCTATCCCTTCTGCAGCAACCATGGCCAACAAGGTGAGTGCAGGCACTGGTGTTTTCATCTGATTTGTGAATTATTCTTTACCCTGCCACCCCCTGCAATTGCTGGAGGGCCTTCAGCTCTGCTGTGTCAATACTGCTAGTCTGTTAGACCCAACATAGAGGGGGCTACAACCCTTGCCTCCTGAGGACGTGTGTTCCATGAGTTCCCTGCACCACCACAGTGATTTCTGGGAGGCTACAAGAGAACTGTGTGCCGGCACAGAAGCCATTTCCATGTGGAGGGGAAGCACGGTAACCATTGAGGATAATGCAGCTGAAGATACAGTAGTAGCTATCCTCAGCCTCTGTATGTAGGGAGGTGAATTCCATATTTCCATCTGCCTTTGTACCTCTTGAGATTTCCAAGACAGAGCCCAGTTACTCTGGCTGGTCCCTGAGTACAAGATTTCTTCTTTAGAATCCACTGCTGTAATTCAGTTGGAAGGATATAGAGAGAGTTATAATGGATGAACGTCACAGGGTTTGGAGGTTTAGTTGGGTTTGGATCAGCACCCAAAATTTTGAATAAGTATGTTAGTCCTTCTTCAAACTATCTGAGCCTTTTTGATCAGCAAGAGTGAGCTGAAAATCTTCTGAGAACAGGCTTTTCTGGGCAATTCCTATTCCCTCCTGCTTCTGGTTTTAATTGCAATTAATCCTTTTTTGCATAAATTTGGAAATTTCAGTCCTGGACATAATGAGGAAATGCAGAGAACACTGCACAAAACTGAAAAGTAACAGGAGAAAGGTTATTAAAGCTCTTTGGAACCTCCAAAAATTATATTTTTGCGTTCAGGTTGAGTTTTGGGTGAATTTTTATTTTTCCTGGATCAGTCTGCCCATCCCTAATATAGACTTTCTGCAGCAGAAGTTTCAGCATTTCATCCCATAATATTTACATTTCCCATTTTGGCACAAGAAGAACCATTGTGTCTCTGGCTTTGTTGATAGAATGTGTGTATCATCCGTACCACAGGATGTGATGACAACAACTAGCATGGGAAATGATCTCTCTGTATTTCTCAGAAAAATCTAATCCTGCAGTTGATTCACAAGTAGAATTCCCACTGAAGTCAATGGGAGTTCTTCACACAGAGCACCTACAAGCTCAATATTAGCACATGGTTTACATTTAGAGTAAACAATTCAGATGATATTCACTTTGTTAGAAAGATGTATTGTTTTGACCATGCACGTGGCTCTTTTGTGTTCACTTCCTGTGAACGTTAGACAGTCAAATTACACTCAAACAAATGCTTCAAAGTCTGATTCCTCCCAGATAAACATATTGTAGAATCAGAGTCTGAGTACTTGCACGTGTTATATTTCATATGGAATGTGCACACTGCTTGACACCACAAGGAGGTATGTTTCCCAAAACCCTTTGCCAGAGTCCTAGCACAGAGATAATTCAGTAACCCAGACAAAGATCTGAGCACGCCTTTCACAGCTACATCTCACACATACATTCAGTTACTTTATCTCAGTGTGATGAGAAAAATTAGAATTACTTTGTGCCTAGTCAATAAGTATTTGTGGGCCAATTCTTTTATGAATGATGCCTCAGGCAAAGCCTGCATCACCCACAATGAAAATGTGCAACATCTATTAAAATTCTCTAATCCAATTTATCTGCTAATTCTCCCTCAGCTGCCCCTCAACATTCCCCAACAGAAATAACCCTGGGCTTCTTCAAACCGTCTTCCAGATTACAAGAGTTAAGCACATCCAATCAGTGACCAGCAACAAAACCAAGTGACTCATGGGACCAATCAACACAGCTAAAATTTTGCATTTCATATAATGAACTCTTACCAAAAACCCACAACTGTGTGCAATCAATCCAAAGGGGGAAAAACGAGGAACATTTACACAAAAAGTAGTTGAGTGAGTTTGAAGAATTGAGCCCACACTGTGCTAGGCACTGTACCAACCCATGGTAAAAGATAACCCTTGCCCTAAAGATTTTACCCTCTGAAAGGTCTTCTCTGCAATTTTCTATTAACTGACTCCTCCCCAGCTATTCCTTGTGATGACCTCCTATACAAAATCTGCTACCCAAGCCCCATTCCAATAGGGTATTCACTCCCATGCAGTACTGCTCCATGAAGAGTTTCAAATAAAGGTCAAACAAATTTTAAACATTTTTGCTAATTGAAAGTGCAGTTCTACTTTGAAAAATGACTTTCCTATCCAACAGATCTGCTCACTGTGTGTACTTAGAGTCATATTTACTAATAACAGGAGTATGGTTTTACCGATACGCATATCAGAAGCAGACTTGTGATTTTACAAGGTTAAACTAATAAAGTCCTAGTACATAGGGTAAGTAGCAATGGGACAGTCTAGAGCAGTGGTCTCCAAACTGGGATGCACGAGATGATCCCAGGAGGTGCGCGGCAGCAGGAGCGCCACCGGACAGTACTCCGCCATTTTTTTCTTCAGCGGCAGCTCTGCACGTCCACGGCTGGTGTTCCCTTCTGGCGGCGCGCCTGCAATAAGTCTTCTGTTCTTCTTCAGTCGGCGGCGCACCTGCGGCAGGTCTTCCGGTCTGCACCCTGGGGTGTGCAAGCCAAAAAGTTTGGAGATCACTGGTCTAGAGAGTGTGAGAATGAGTAGGCCAAGAACATAAGGTGAGTCAGCAAGGCTATATGAGGTAAGACTAGCTTCAGATAAAAATGAGAGGCTTTAGGGGGGCCAACTCACAACTTTTCACTTTCACTCTTCATCCTCACCTGAACTAATTCTTAACAGACTCCCAGACACTGAATATTCTAAGACACTGATTTTAAAAGGGAATCGAGCTGTTTATGGGCATTGGAAGAATGATGTTTATGAGGCTGAATGTAAGTGATTCCTGACAATGGGCGTGGGACATGAAGCATTCTGAGGGCAGGTAAATGCTATTCTATGCAGCAGATTCCTAGATATGTTCATTAAAAATTTTTTTCTAGTGCTAATTCTACCTTATGGACCTGCTCTTACTGAAGTCAATAGCAAAACTCCATAGCGCTGGCGTGGTCCCTAGTACAACAACATCTCAAAACCTTTCCCCCTGAATTTAATTTAATCTTCAACACAGTACCTGAAAAGAAATATATCCACCTCGGTATATTCTTAGTCATAGTCTCCCAGGAAGGAGAGAGAATTATAGGAATATATTTAGTGAATACATACACTGCTGGAACCCTTAATAGGAAAAACACAATGGAAATACATAAAAGTGAATGTGAGTTCAAATCCAAAATACCAGTTGTTCCCTATAGTGGACAAATTCTTCTCTTGGCTACATACACACACAGCTCTGCTTCTCATTGACTTCCAGAACAACTAGATATCTGTGCCCACACACAGAATGTATCTTATTATATGTAAAGTTAAAACAAAATTATTAGAGACAAGCAATTAATTAACTAGCCCCAGCATCCTAGTAAAACAAAGGCTGAAAGGGGGCATGAGTACTCTTGACAAATACGTCACAGGACTAGACAAGAGGGAGGAATAACAGCTATTTGAGGAAAAGGAAAATGTTGGCACAAGAACAAATGGGGAAGAAACTGGCCATGAGTAAATTTAGGCTGGAAATTGGAAGAGATGGCTTGTAACCATCAGAGGAGTGAGGTTCTAGCACATCCTCCCATTAGGAGTGTTGGGAGCAAACAATCTAACTGGTTTTAACATGGAACTTGACAAGTTTATGAACAGGATCATATGAAGGGGTTGCATATGATAGCAGGGGACTGAACTCAATGACCCAGGAGTTCCTTTCCAGTCCCACGTTCTTATGTTCTCAGTTCACAGTGAATCATTTATGTGACAAACTCACCTCTTTTGCACTTCATGGAAGGCCTGCAAAACTGGACGACCTTGAAAACTGGAGTAATAGAAATGGGAGGAAATTTGATAGTGCAGAGTGCAAGAATTTTTGCTATAAACTGGGGACTTATCACTTGGAAGACCAAGGAAGAGAAAGACCTGGGTTTATTGCTTGATCACAGGATGACTATGAGCCACCAATGTGATGTGGCCGTGAAAAAGGCTAATGCTATCCCAGGATGCATCGGGCATGGTATTTCCAGTAGCGATAGGGAAGCGTTAGTACCACTATACAAGGCAGTTGTGAGACCTCATCTGGAATACTGGATGTAATTCTGGTCTCCCATGTTTAAGAAAGATTAATTCAAACTTGAACAGGTGCAGAGAAAGGCTAAGATGATCTCAGAAATGGAAAACCTACTTTATGTGAGGAGACTCAAAGAGCTTGGCTTATTTAGCTTAACCAAAAGGCCCAGGGGAGATATGATTACTCTCTATAAATATATCAGAGGGATAAATACCAGGGAGGGAGAGGAGTTATTTAAGTTAAGCACCAATGTGGACACAAGAACAAATGGATATAAACTGGCCATCAACAAGTTTAGGCTTGAAATTAGATGAAGGTTTCTAACCATCAGAGGAGTGAAGTTCTGGAACGGCCTTCCAAGGGGAACAGTAGGGGCAAAAAACCTAACTGGCTTTAAGACGGAGCTTGATAAGTTGATGGAGGGGATGGTATGATGGGATAGCCTACAACCACATGTAGCCAATCTGCAATTCCTAGCAGTAAATATCTCCAACGGCCAGTGATGGGATACTAAAGGGGGAAGGCTCTGAGTTACAACAGAATATTCTTTCCTAGGTGTCTGGCTGGCAGGTCCTGCCCACATGCTCAAGGTCTAACTGATCACCGTATTTAGGGTCAGGAAGGCATTTTCCTCCGGGTCAGATTGGCAGAGACCCTGGGGGGGTTTTTTGCCTTCCTCTGCAGCCTGGGGCATGGGTCACTTACAGGTTTAAACTGGTGTAAATGGTGGATTCTCTGTAACTTGACGTTTTTAAATCATGATTTGAGAACTTCAGTAACTCAGCTAGAGGTCTATTACAGGAGTGGGTGGGTGAGATTCTGTGGCCTGCGTTGTGCAGGAGGTCAGACTAGCTGATCATGATGGTCCCTTCTGGCCTTAGGGCTGGTCTACCCTGGCAAGTTTCTGCGCAGGAAAGCAGCTTTTTGCGCTCAAACTGCAGACGTGTACACGCTGCCAAGCCACTTTGTACGCAGAAACTCCTCAGGGGCAGCGCTGCAGAAAACCCACCTCAACGAGAGTCATGAGGCTATTTGCGCAGAGGCTTCAGTACTCTATTGCCAGTGTAGACACTTGATTGCTTTCTGCGCTGTAATTGGCCTCGGGAGCTGTCCCATAATGCCTCAAGTGACCTCTCTGCTCATTGTTTTGAACTCGGCTGCCCTGGAGACATGTGCCACTCCCCTTTCAAAGCACCGTTTCTGACAGCTGTTGTGTGCTGTGCTGATCTGCTCCGGGACACAAAGCAAACCATTCATGTGTGTGTAAGAGAGAGAGAGATTGCGATGCAGAGAGCCCAGGGAAGGAGGCAGGAGCTGATGTCCAGGTTTCCCCCTCCCCCTGCCTCAGGACTGGTTGCTTCCTGCCTCTGTCTGAACTTACAAGACAGCATGCTGACACACTATCCCCCAGAACACACTGCCTCTCTCCCCACTCCATACATACACACACTCCCTGCCACACACTCTTCCCTCCCCCCCGCCCCCGGCCCCACCATCCCCTCCACTTCAGTTGAAAAGCAGCTGGCAATGTAGTAGGATGCCCATGGAACAATGGAATTGGGAAACCTGCATCATGTGACACTGTGCCTGCCCCAGGAGGCATTGCAAACCCTGCCCAAAGCACCCTGTGGCCAGCTGCACAGTGGGATGGCTACCACAATGCACCGCTGTCTTTGGCATTGCAAGAGCTGCTAATGTGGATGTGCTCCTGCGTCACAAGGAGCACAGTGTGGACACGCAACAGCGGTTTAATTCCAGTGTTTTAATAAAAGTGATATAACTTGTGGCGCAGAAACTTGCCAGTGTAGACATACCCTTAGAGTCTATGAGTCTATTTGTAATTCAAAATTATTGTGTTGTGTTTTTTTTTAAATGTCTTGGTAGTCAAAATTCAAGCTTTTATGATTGGTCACATATCTCACATGGTTATTTGTTTCAGTTCCCTGGCTGGATGAGTGTAAGTCTTATAATGAGGCTTCAAATGATAATGCTCACAGATAGAGAATTAAACATTTCCTTTTGCAGATGTTCACATGCAGAAGCTTAACATTCACTTTGAGCACCCATTTCTGTAAGTGAATCTCAATTGTGTAACTATCTGAGAAAAGAGAACACAAAATTTGGCTGACATGAATTTGATCAAATATTTGAATGAATACTTGCAGAAAATTGTTAGCGTAATTAACCCAAATCTAATAATAAAAATCCTTATTCCACAATGAATTAGCAAATAGTTTTTCATCAAGGGATGAAGAGCAAGGATTGAAGGTAAGCACTCAAACCAAATATCACCCACACTTATCCACACACAGAGCACAGGTCTGAGGTGAAAGGACTGTTCATGTCCACAAACATAGTTAATGGGCTAGGGCAGTGGTCTTCAATCATTTTTAATTTTTGGACCCCTACAAATTTTAGATTGGAGGTATGGACCCCTTTGGAAATCTTAGATGTAGTCTGCAGACCCCCAGGGATCCACAGACCACAGATTGAAAACTACTCGGCTGGGGCAAAGGATGGTTGTGGAAGAAGAATATATAATGTCAGCTAGTACAGAAAGCACAAGCAGAAGCAAAACGTAGTTGCATGGGTGATATACATACAACCCCAAACCTATCTTATGCTGTATATTAATTAGAAAGATCTAGAGGAGAGTTCTGTTTATGGATGTGGCAGTAAATACCTTGACTGTGGAGGTATTCTCTTTATGTATTTATTGGACTGCCCCCAAAGTAGGCCAACAGGCATATCTGTAAGGAGGGGAAAGGAGATGGACAAGTGCCAGTTTGTATATGGCCTCTTGACAAATTAGTTGAGCACTGTTTCTTGTATATATAGTGATAAATAGTCATACATCATCATCAGCCAAATTCTCTGCCAGCATGATTCCATTGAAGTCAATGAAGATAAACTAGGACAGGATACAGCCCTGTATGTTCATGATGGACCTGATTCAGTGGACCTCCCATTTACTTCAGTGACCTTTGGATCAGGCCCTATTTCGTGTATTTATTCCCGTACAGAAACATTTTAATTTCAAATAGTGAACTGTTGCATTCTTATTGAGGAGACAATGCATACATTTCATGCTTACTTGAATTCTCCTTGATGGCTCTGATCTCATATGCTACAAGGTTTGAAATTTGCTAAGCCAGTTGAAGCAGTTTTATCTTCCTCTCTTGCATCATTATGCCACTTCACATTGTGCCGGTCTCTTGTCACGTGCAAGAAGACGTGATATAACCCAGCAAGGATGCATCCTAAATGACATTGCAGGATATTATTACTTGTCATAAATGTGACATATTTCTATCAAAACACATTAGATCTTTCTACAGATAGCCACAAATGTAATGTACAACATGCATGTACATCCCCTTATCTCCTGATAGCTCACTTCAGTGGATAATTGTCTAACCAGGACCTCTAATGGTTTGTTTGCTGTTATCTGTTGCCAACTATCTTTGTATTTATTACACATATGAACTTGTGATGTACAATAAAGCTTGAGCCTGAATACAACAGTCTAAGAGTTCTATGGCCAGTCAAGTGCTCTCTGAGCAGTGAGCAAGAAACATCTGCAGTTGCATTAATGTTTAGTACAGTTTGTGCCTCAGTAGCCATGTCGCAGAATTTCCTTTGCTCATCCAGCAACACTCTTTCTCCTCCTAAAGTTATTTATTTAATTAACATTCAAACAGGGTTGTCAGAAAATTAGGATCCGATTGGTGGAACTTTACGAAACAGGCAAATCTCTGAACCTGAATCCAAACTGGTGCTGTGAGGGGATGGTGTTTGCCGAAGGATGTCATCACATGATGTTGGGTCTGTTGAACAGTACTCACAAAAATAAATAATAATGACAATGCTTTCGATATTCAAACACTTTGCAAACTTTGGACTTGATCCTAGAAGACGCTGAATGTTTTCTGTGAGATGGAAAACACCTTCATTTCCCATTGACTTCAATGAGAGGGGAAGGCACTCAGCACCTCTCAGGATTACGCACATTAACTAATTCATTCTCCATCATCTCTGTAAAGGGAAAAGTGCTAATTAGCTCAGCTCCTACCTGATTACCTGAAGCTTGATTACCTTCGAAGGTGAGGTGCCCACCACCTCTTAGGATTTGGCCTTAAGATAGGTAAGTAGAGCTGGACTCCAATTCAGGAAAGCATTTAAGCATTATGCTTAATTGCACCCCTATTCAGGAAAGCACAATCACATGCTTCACTTTAACATTATCCATACACTTAGGTCTTACTCAGGTCAGTGGGATTTAAACATATGCCTCAAGTTAAGAATGTACTCAAAGTGCTTTGCTGAACAGGACTGGACTGCTGAATTGGATTCTAGTGAAGATGATGTAAAAAATCTGTGAATATTTATTCAGATTTAAATGTTTTTAAATGAATGTTCTGACACTGAGTTCCCCTTTGGACAGTTATTCTAGGGAATGAGTTTACTGGCAGGAATTTCAAGGAAACAGAGAATTCTAAGCAAATTTTGCAGAATATTTGAAAAACATTCCAGATATATATTTGTGAGTATTTGCCCTGGAAACTTGATTCTAAGAGTTTTTCTCATCAAATCAGGCAACAATAGCTTACCAGGTAATTGATGTTTATGTCCAATCAACACAGTTTTCATTTTGAATCTGGAATACTCACAATGAACCAACCACAAATCAAGAATTATTTGCAGAAAATGTTCTGTGAATAATTTTAAATATATACATTTGAGAAACACCGCAATCTGTTTATGGACAACTTAACAACAGAAAAAAGAAACAAAATTAATCAAATAGATTATTCATTATGAATTATTCACCCTGCAGTGCAGATAACCATTATTACAAAAGTATAGAAAATATGAATCATGGACCACACACACACACCACAAAATACACGAGGAGCCTAATCTACCAGAAGTGCCAAGCACTCACAGCACCAATTGAAGCCAATGGGAGCGGCAGGTTCTCAACCCCCTTTGACTATCCAGCCCGAAAGAGTTACCTAGTTTCAAGTTTCATTACAAATTTGAAACTCAGACCGGGTTTACTGAAATTTTCCTACAGCCTTAGGAGCAAACCCACACCTAGTTTTATGGGTTGATTTATGGTTTTGCCTCAAAATCCCAGTTTTGACACACTACGTGTTGGTTTCAAATGAGTTTTGCATTGTATGTTTGGGTTTTGTCACTAAAGGGATGCTGACAGATAATATAAACCCACATATTTTGAAAGGGGTTTTCAGAACATAAGGGAGCCAGACAGTGATTGATAAATGACAGCCTTTCCCCACTTTGCACCTAATCACCAGCATCACTTAGATGCCAGTCACAAATTAATTCCTTGTGTTCCCCTGGGCAAGGACCACTGCCTCAACCCCTAAATGGTTGAGGAAGGGTGACTCCCACTTGAACCCAACCAGCAGTGCTGACCTAATGAAGAGGGGAATGCAAGTTGCACATCCTTAACTGATGTGGCTTCTTCTGCCATGAGCTGCAGGGATGAGCGTAGCAAAAAAAATCAGCTAACAGGATGGTGTATGAATGAAAGTCACAGTACGTCATTTTGCCTCAACTTTAATTTACACCTTCTTCCTGTTCCCTGGCATGTAAATTACATCCTTTCTAAAGGAGTCTCAGTATAGGGGGGGTCTAAGCAAATGTAAAATTAAACCACCATCCCTCTTAATTTAGGCCTAATTACATATATCTAAAGAGATTCACAGGGCTGGAAGCTGATGTAATGTACACATTGGGGGAGAGATCCTCTTCGGCATAAATAGATTAGTTGCTGGCCCACTGTAGTGACGAAACATGATCTTTTGGCTGAGGCACTGGACTGGGATGCTGGAGAGATGGGTTCAGTTCCTGGCTCTGCTGGGCAGGTCATTTAACCTCCATGTCTCAGTTTCCCATCCATAAATACAAATAATATTATTTCCTTTCTCCCACCCTTTGTCCGTGTTGTCTATTTTGACTGTAAACTCTTCAGGGCAGGGACTGTCTTAAACTGTGTGTTTGTACAGCACAATGGGGTCATGATCTTATTTGGGGTGTTTAGGCACTAGTGTGATATAAATAATAAAATGTTAATAATCTTAACTGATCACAATGATATTGTGTTTAAGGTACAGGAATGGGGTCTAGGATGCCTGCTTTCTACTACAGGCTTTGCGCAGATAGTTTGTGGTACTTTGAGCAAATCCTCTAGGGCTAAGGTATAAATCAGAGGATAGCCACAAAACTATGAGTGCAAATTGTACATACAAAAACAGAGGTTATCTTTTTCAGCATTCATTCCATCATTTCCCTTTTACTCAGCTACCCATTCATGCAATGAGGATAAAACTACTTATTTCACAGGGATGTTGTAGAATAAATTAACATTTGCAAAGGGCTTTTGAGATCTACATCAGGCAAGTGCTATGGGAAGCGCAAAATATTATGAGTAAAAAGAAAAACTGAGGGATTGGTGCAGAAAAGGGGCTGATTATGGTAGGACTAGCGTATACAATGCTGGCAACTATGTTTTGATTAAAGCATGAGGTAGCTCTGTGAGTATGTTGTGTGTTCGCTGAAGAAGTATGACATGAAAGTATCAAAGTTGCAAAAACATACATTGCTCAATAGAATTAGATTTTGTTAAAAATGATGACACAGTGGTTTGTACCAATACTACAGCCTCAGTCAGGTCTTATAGGTCTTATACTGCGTGCAATGTCAATGACCAATGGTTCAGTCCAGTTCAATCAGAAGTCACTTCAAGACATTACGTTGTACCTGGTAGGTCAATGATAGCAAAGCTATCACCTCTTATATGCACACCCCTAAGAAATTTAGTGATGATGGTGAAATCAGGTGAGAGACGGTGCAACAAGTCTTCTTCACCAACCAGAGCAGGCCAGACATGAAGAAAAATCCTGGCTGGCTAAATCTTTCAGCACAATGGACAGCAGCATTGCTGAAGAAGCCTTCAGGCTGAGGGGCAGGAGTATGTATATGAGTATATGACCTGAAGAAAAGCTCTGTGCAAGCTCGAAAGTTTGTCTTTCTCACCAACAGAAGTTGGTACAATAAAAGATATTACCTCACCCACCTTGTTTCTCTAGTGCATGATAAAGAGAGGTAAGAATAGGCCTGGTCTACAATAGCCATACACTGGCTGAAAAGAGAAGCAGACACTACCAGATGGTATGAGAAAACACAATGCTTGCTGCCCTCCCCACCCCTCTTTCCCTCCATTCAGTATATATTAAGAATGTCACCTCCACCATGCTCCCAGGAGCTGATGTCCTAAAGAGTGACAGCGGCAGGTTTAATCTGGAATGCTACTTGCCCATGTGGCTGAGTGCCGTGCTGCAGAAACAGAGCCATCCCCACTCCAATGTCATTTGGCAGCAAGGCATTTCCACAGAAGAACAACAGATTAAATTTGTGCTAAAGACTCCACTAAAATTATGCAATCAATCTGCATTTGGATGAATTTATTACAGTTTTGCATTTGGTAAACACTAGCTTCGTAATTGCCACAGTGTTATGTGCTCTCACAAGAGCCACGGGTGACTGACAGCTCTTAAATGCTGTGTCTTTCAAACCAAACTTGAATCCCAGTCCTTAGCTGAGGAGCATGTGCAGGCTGCCATGAGTGGCATTGTTTAGTGAACATCTGAATAACACTCAGGCAATATAATAATCTCTCACGTTCCTTAATTCAGACTAATACCATAGCTTAAAGCAATGGAAGGGGGGAAAGGCATTACAAAGTAAAGGAAGAAGTGCTTAAGACAATTAGAAAACGAAAGGAAGAAAATAAAACATTCCTGATGTTCAATTCAATGGCAGTAAACTCCTTTTCGCTGTAGTTTTTCTAGAAATAATTTATGGTATAAAATGTATTTCATGGCATACAAATCAATCTATATTGAGCCTGATTGCCATTACAGAAAGCCTGAGCAAAAAAAAAAAAGGACGTAAATGGATTGTGAAAGATTTTTTAAAAGATGCATGCTGTTTACATGGTTAACATTGGTTAAATAAAAGTGTGATTCTGCACAGTGCTGAAGACCCTCAATTCCCATTAATGTCCATAAGAGATCAGGCTATTCATCACCTCACAGAATCAGGTCCTGGAGTTGTAATAGAGAGGTTTGTCTTGTCCTGTGTTTGTGGCAAACTTCAAAACTACAATTACAATTAACACAAACAAGCAATCATCAAAACACCACCACCGTGTTCCAGCCAAGACTCCAGAACAAAAGAGAATTTCTTTTTAAACACTTTGATGAAGTTTCCACCTTAAGGAGCGGGGGCAGGGGAGAAGAAATAGAAAAGCAAATTGCAGAATGTAGACTGAAGTACTTGCAATCCTTGTGACAAATACTAATGTATAAATCAGCAGCCCAATCCAGGCCCGGGCCGCTGATCATGTTCTTTGCTGAAATGTCACCTGTTCCTATCTAACGATTTGCATAATGCAAAGCTTCTCACTCGTAAAATACAGATTAAGAGGGGAAGCAAAGAGTCATTCTCGAACCATGGAGCCATTTCAAAAGAAAAAAAAACAGTCTTTATATTTAACCCTGTCACTGCCACACACTTTTTGCTTTTGAAATGATCATTCCTTTTAGGAATGAAAATAAGCAGTTAGAGCCAGCTTTCCCCTTTCTTTTCTTTTTTAGACAGTGTGATTTAATGTGGATGCTAGTGAAATAATGAAACCATGTCTATTTGTTCACTGGGGCCCTGACTGAAACCTAATGAAGTCAATAGAAAGACTCATATTGACTTCAACAGGCTGTCATCAGTTGGCCTTCATTTGAGTGAGTTTGTTTCATTTTGCTCCTTTTCCTTTTTATTTATTACATTTGTTCATGTCTCTTGATCCTTCCTGGGACTCAACTGAAAGTAGATCAGGAACTTTTGTTCTCCTTGTCTCATAACACAAGAACAAGGGGACATTCAATGAAATAAAATTAAACAAATAATAAAAAGAAATACATTTCACACAACGTGTCATTAGACTGTGGAACTCATTGCCACAGGAAGTCCTTGAGGCCAAGAATTTAGCAAAATTCAAAAAAGAGATTGGACAATTATACGGATATCAAGAATATTCAGCATTACAGTTATTGCTTTCAAAAATTTGAAAGGAATATTAAACCTCATGCTTCAGAGTCAAAGACAATCTTTTACTATTAAAAATTAGGATAAACAGGGGGCAGATTATCCCACATCTGCCTTCCACAGAGTTCATATACCTTCCTCTGAAGTACTGGTGCTGGCTACTGTCAGAGACAGGATATTGAACTAGATGGACCTCAGTTCTAATCCAGTCTCGCAATTGCTATGTTTGTAACTGTTCCCATGTACCCTATTTTTCTGAGTCAGACTATAAGGTATTCAGGTCTGGGACCTTGTTTTCTGTGCTATGGCACTATGTAATACATAATAACATTGGATCATGACACTGGGTACAGTATGATTATCTGACCGTGTTAAAACAATCTAGATTAGAAACTGCTATGAAAAAACATTTTGGCCTACACAAGACCACCTGTCTCCTATGCACCATTGTGATGATGGAAATCAGATGACATACTGATATTGCCAGTCCCTGGATTTGGCTGAATGGGGACTGTGGCACGGCATTTTCTGTATCTCACTCGGTATTCTGTCATTCCACTTGCAGCCACTAGGCTGACAGAGCCTGAGCTCATTAACCTTCAGGAAATGTTTCAAAGATCATCTATTGTCTTAGGGTCCAAATCTGGAAGGTGCTGAGAGCTTCCTGATTCCAATGGGACAGGTGGCAGCTTATTATTTTGTAGTAGGCATTCACTGCATTGCAAGAGTGCGCATAGGTTTTGGTATAGAGTTTAGTTAACATTGGTTAATTAACCCTTTTCCCCCTCAAGATCTGTGCATGAGTCTAGGAACAAGAGTGATGGGAAGAGTTTAAATATGGGGGGGGGGGAACACATAAATACAACACCAACACTCAGTGTTGCAACCTCACTCATACATGTAGTCATATTGGCTTGAATGAGATCATCAGTATGCAAGCAATGGATGGATTGATTGAGTAAGGATTAGGGTATTGTTTAGATGCAAGGCAGAAAGATGTGAAATAGTACACTTAAAACTACATAGAGACTTTTCTGTTTGTACACCCAATTAAAGTCTGAATTTAAAAATAACCTGATTTGCGTTTGTTTTTCAAGGACTTAAGGAGGTTAGAATGGTGACAAACATAAAGCGTAGGGCTACACAGAAGGTCACGACAGGAGCAAGATCTCTTGCTGTCATATTAGACCATCTGAAGATGAGGGGTGGGGTGACAAACTAAAAGAAAAATGGAAAATAAAGGACATGCAGCTGAAGGGAAGAAAGTGGCAAGGGGTCATTTAAGTAAAAGCAAATTAGAGAATTGTACATAATCTAATTTAGATTAGAACTGTGGGGCAAACAATATGATTGATTCCCTTCCATTCATATTCTGGTCCTCTTTAAAAATCCAGTCAGAAAACTGATGCTGTCTGAAGTCAAGAGCAAGAAACTGGGCTGGAAAAAAGGAGCATTTTATATGGTGATGGGTAATCCAGACAGGTTTGAAGAAACTGAGGCACTGCCAGGCATGGAAGTTACTGGAGAGTCACAGGAAGGAGGTATTTTATTAGTTACTATGACTACTATTAATAATAAATAATATGAGATGAATTGTTATGATGAAAATCTTGCCACACAAGTTTCTGTGAACATCGTCATCATCAAGAGCTTGATCGTGGGGTCAGTGGGAGCCATGGATTCCTCTCTGGAATATACTTTAGCCACCCAGAAACCTCTCTTTGGTTAAATTTCTATCAACTGGCTACCTCCACAAGGATCATCAGGATAGTGATTTCCATCCAAAGGAAATTTTGAATTTCATTATTCCAAAAAAAAAAAAAAAAAAAAAAAAAAACGTGGGGGAAGTTTTTTCACACAGAAAAGAACTATTTTTTCTACTGGGCATATAGATAGCTCTAGTGCAGCTTTCAGGTGAAATGGAGACAATTGGGGCTCATCAGTGCTTTGCAGGATTTTGGCCTAAGTATGAATTTAAATCCATTTATATTCAGCAAAGCAATTAAGGACTTGGTTAAGTACCATTGATTTAAGCATGTGCTTAAGACCCACTAACATACTAAATAGGGATGGAGCAAAATTTAAGTGCTTTGCTGAATGGGGCCAAATCACTAGGCTGAAGAAGCTTAGTCATTTATTTTATACTGACAGCCCCAGGGAATGGCATCTCGTGCACCCTCATCTATAGGGTTATGAACAGAAAATGCCAGTAATCCAGGAAACACCACATAGATTCACATAAATAACATTGTGGTAAGTGCTATGTAAAAAACTATGGTAGATACATGAAGTCAAAAGAGTAAAAGCATCCAGCACCTTGAAGGAGACACTAATGCCTATCAGCAATAGACCCAAATGATCTCTGGACTCTCACCTCTGTTTAATCAAATTTTCCCCAAATAACAGCCTTGTTAAACTCCAGCAACAGTTTACCCTCTAATACACGCTCTCTCTGGAGTCTCTATCCTGGTCAGGGGGATGTGCTAGGTGCTGTAACAGGTCTTTTATGTGATTTTGTCTTTGTACAGTACGTCCTTCCCTGCTTTCCCTTCTGTCTCCGTCCACAGGCTGAGACAGGCTGAGGGGAGTCTTAAAAGAGAGATTCCTTCTGACACACACATCTGTCTTTGAATTCCTCTAGCTCCAGAGCTTCCACCACTGACCAGATCTTGGAAGACATTTCCACAGAATAGACGTTTTTATTGTATACATGAAGTTCTAACAACGTAACACTAGATCTTCAGATGATGCCACTCAGTATTGCACTACTGACTTCCATGGAGATATGCTGAGTTACACCAGCTGAAGATCTGTCCCATGGTGTAAATGTTCCTATGTTTAGTTTCATACTATGCACCGATGCTTATCCCTTCCTGAGCTACACGGAAGAATTCCTCCCTTTCCTTCATGCTGATGCAGATTATTATGCTGTAGGATCTCTCTTAAACCCTGTCCATTATACAGTTAAAGCCAATCTAGTTATAGGTGTGTTTAATCAATGTATGAATGCCCTAAAGTATAGCGTGTAACCTAAAGCCTCATGTACAGAATGCAGCACGTTTGTGCCCAGCATGGATTAAACATGGTAAAATCTGCAGTGTTTTTAGAAATGAATTGTGTTGTTAAGTATGTTCTTGATTCATTGGGTGAAATTCTGGCCCCAATGAAGTCAATGGCAAAACTCCCATTGACTTCAATGGAGCCAGCATTTCACTCTGGTGTATGTCACAAGGTCTCAGTTCAGCAAAGTGCTTAAGTCCCATTGAAGTCTATTACTCATTTGGGGCCTTCAACTGAGAATTATCTTGCTAGCCATCTGGATACTTCTCCCAGTACAACCACTGGACTATTTTTTCCCCAGAGTGTTACAGAATAATTTGTGTTCTGTTAACACTTCCAGACTTTTTTTCCCCCCAACATTACCGATCTCAAACCCCTTTCTCCCACTTTACAGTGATGTGCAGGATTATCATTCCCCATTTACATTTACCCAAGTTAAACATCCTTTTACTTAAATATATCCTTAGTAAAAGGATGTTTTATATTATTTATATATTGTCTATGTAAAACAATTTATATATTGTCTATATAAAACAATAATAATAAACTTATTAGTGATGGTTGGGCTTGAGCACAGTAAAAAAAGCTACATTTTCTTCCCTTTGGGAGTATTCTGTTAATCTTCGGGAAATAGATGGAGAAACAGACAGATGGAGAGAATGAAATAGGTTACAAGTTCAACTGGTATTATCTTAAATATTAAATAACTTTAGTATCACAGCTCTTTGGTTGTAATTTTGTTCAAAAGAAAAGATGTGATATGATCATTCCTTTTTTCAACAACAATTGATCAAGAAAAGTGAATGATTTCCTTCTCCTGTTTGTTCCTCTACGTCTCTTGAGAATGTTTGCTTTGCAGATTCTTTCAGTTGAGATTATGGGCCCACTCCTAATCAGTTAGAGGATGCATTTGTCGGTTTCTGAGGGGACCAATGTGGAAGATAAACAATAAGACTATTACTTTCCACATTCATCTGAAAGAATGGAACCTGTGTTTCCATAAACACTACTATAAGATCATCTTCTTAATTAAAAACACCTCAAAGTTAAACTTCTTATTACATTATTTTACGAAAATTGCAGAAAGTAACTTCTCTAAGTGGATTTGTTAAATTTCCAGGAACACAACAATCTGTATCAGATAACGCTTTCAGATACATAGACTGTACAATAATAATAATTGTAATGATTAGATAAAATCTCCAAGCAAGGTTAAACATATCTGTGATTAAAAATATCATATTATATTCATGTTCATTTAGCAATGCTTCAAACTAACAAGAGATAAAACAATTTCTAGACATCCACTGTACTGTATTTTTAATCAATGATCAGTAAGAAAGCAACCCTACAGGAAACAGAAGAGAATAAATTTTGCCCTTGATCTTCACTTGAACAGACTGCCAGGGTTTGCATTATAAATCTTGGGCCCAGTTGTCCTCCTCCTCCCTGCTCAAACCACTCACCCCTGTAGGATGCAAGCCACTACCATTGAAATCAATGGGAGTTACGTGTACCTTGCCAAGATAGAATTGATTCCCCTGTGTTTTAGAGGTTTATAACTTGGCCATTAACACTTATTTCACAATGGAACTTGGTTTACAATTATGCAGATTAAGGACAACTTATTTTTCCTAGGAAAAATGTAATTAATATTATTTTTCTTGATAGATGCTTGATTGACAGAAATGGAAGCATGGGAGGTGCTCCCAGTAAACATCTGCAAAGCCACCTCATTATCATTCAAATCCCTCCTTAAAACTCTCTTTTGCTGTGATGCCTACAGAAATCTTGGCAACCATTAAGCAGCTAGACACTACTGCCTATCATGCTCATTGGCTCATTGTTGCATTGTACTTCCCCCGTCTGTCTCCATCTGTTGTCTCTCTAGGGCAGGGACTGTCTTTTTTGTTCTGTTTATACAGCACCTAGCAAACTATGGGATCCTGATCTATGAGTGGTGCTCCTAGACAATGCCACATTATAAATAATTACTAATTATAACAATAATAAATGTATAATAAATAGAAAGAATCAAGAAAAATTTGATCTTACAAATTTCTAGCCCAGTTTTGTAGATCCCAAAGTTTGTGAAGTTTCTGGTGTTTTTCCAGATCAAACACAACCTTTTGAGATTCAGCCTCACTAATAACAGCATACAATGAAACACTTGCTCTGAAATATCTCAAATAACCATTCGCAAAGCAGTAAACAATGAATGAATTTCTGAATTAAAGTGTGTTTACAGTTAGAAAAATGACTATATAAAAATGCCACTTTCTTACAGATCTTTTCCCTATGTATAGTCAGAGCAATATATGCTTATATTGGCTCTGATTCTGTAAAAGCACAGACGCACAGGCTTAATTTATAGCTGTGTGAAATAGTGTTAAGATTACAATTATGGTCTAAGGACATGCTTAGGTATTTGGCTGAATTGGTGCCTTAAATAATATACATTTTCCCCCCACTTCTGCTAGCTCTGCAGTTACACCAATAGGAGAGTCAACTGGTGTCTATTCTGGCTTGTGCATCATTGACAGAACTGGTAATTTAGACATTGTGCGCACACACACATTCGTATTGTTTTTAAATGATTTTAGTTAAACCATGGTATGGACATTCTTAAATCAGTTTGAAAATGGATTATATTAATTCCTCATCCATTTAAGAGTGTCCACACATACATTTGTACCAGTTTAATTAAACTGGTTTAAAAAAACCACGTGGGTGTAAGTTTGTGTGTAGACAAAGCCTACATCTCCGCTGCAGGGCCAAATTCTTCCCTCAGTTAGCACCTGAGCCAAAGCTCATTGAAGTCACTGAAGTTTCAATGACTTCACAGGATTTTGGATCAACGCAAATCCCTCAGTCAATTACCTCAGCAGATTGCATGGGGCAGCAAGGTGACTCACCCCTGGCCTGCAGTCATGTGGCTTCTGTTAGCTGCTGTACGTGGTCTATACTTTCAGACCTGATCCAAAGCCTGCTGAGTCAATGGCTGTGGATCCAAAGCCTGCTGAGTTAATGGCTGTGGATCAGACACCATCCCTTCAGTGAAGAAAGTGAGGAAGCTGAGAGTCAGCAGACACTAAACCACTGTTGTTTCATTAGGACTCATGGGGAGCAACCACTAGCTTAAAAAGCAAGGGATTGTTTCTTTAAAAAAATATTTTCCCTCCATTAGAGCTTGGCACAAAGTGGCACTTCAGATTTGCCAAAAGGTGTACGACAAAGCCCACCCCACTAAGGGTACTGAAGTCTCCACTCCTCTGGATTTTTAGGAGAACTGTCCCTGGAAATACTTGTGGAATACTGCTATCTATTGTTCTGCCCATGGCCTGGCTGCTGGTCTGGAAATGGAGATTTCTCAAACCCCTGCCCTTCTTCCTTACAACTCTCTGTCTGTTTGAGTTGTTCTTTTCACACAAATCAGTCTGCTTTAGGGACAAGGCCGTGCTGCACAATGTCAGATCCAGGATTCCCATCTGAATTCTGAAGAACTCAAAGATTGCAGGGATTTGGATCTGAGGTTCTGTTTTTATTTCTGTTTCCATCCCATACAGAAAGAACTATAACTATAACTACGTACATATCTAGTGTCCCTGTCACTGTACATCTAGGTGTCAAACCACAAATCCAGGTCTGGGTTAGTATTTCAAACTCTGCCTCCCAAAGCTCAAGTGTGTTCAACTGTGTGGTTCGGTGCTAAGTCCATTCTAGTGCACAATCCTTTCATATATAGAATCATAGAAACATATCATAGAATAGCAAGGTTGGAAGGGACCTCAGGAGGTCATCTAGTCCAACCCCCTGCTCAAAGCAGGACCAGTCCCCAACTAAATCATCTAAAGTTAAACCATGACATGGACATTCTTAAATCAGTTTGAAAATGGATTATATTAATTACATTAGATGACTGGAAGGGACCTCTAGTGGTCATCAAATCCACCCTCCCTGTGCTGAGGCAGGACAAAGTAAACCTAGACCATCCCTGACACGTGTTTGTCCGACCTGGTCTTAAAAACCTCCAGTGACAGGGATTCCACAACCTCCCTTGGAAGCCTATTCTAGATCTTAACTACCCTTATAGTTAGAAAGTTTTTTGTATTATCCAACCTAAATCTCCCTCGCTGCAGATTAAGCCCATTACTTCTTGTCCTACCTTCAGCGGACATGGAGAACAGTTGATCACTGTCCTCTTTATAACAGCGGTTAATATATCTGAGACTGTTATAAAGCCCTCCCCACCCCCCCGGCCAGTCTTCTTTTCTCAAGACTAAAAATATGCAGTCTTTTTAACCTCTCCTCACAGAGCAGCTTTTCTAAACCCTTTATCTTTTTTGTTGCTCTCCTCTGGACACTTTCCAATTTGTCCACATCTTTCTTAAAGAGTGGTGCTCAGAATTGGACACAGTACTCAGCTGAGGCCACACCAATGCTGAGTGGAGTGGGACAGTTACCTCCCAAGTCTTACCTACAACACTCTTGTTAATGAACCCCAGAATGATATTAGCCTTTGTAGCAATTGTATCACATTGTTGACTCATATTCAATTTGTGATCCACACTCTGACTCTCACAGCCTTTTCAGCACCTAACCAGTTATCCACCATTTTGTAGTTGTGCATTTGATTTTTCCTTCTGAAGTGAAGTACATATTCCAGCACAACCTGCCGACCCACTCCCATGGAAGAAGGGAAGGAAGGCTATTCAGCAGCTAAACTTCTCAGACTCCCCAAATAGCTCCTCCCTAGGCCTTCCTGAGAAGGCTCATGTAAAATTAATCCATGCTCATGGAGACTTGGCAGGTAGACACTAGCTTGGGGCGGAAACTGGAGTAGATGAATATTTCCCACATACACCACAATGGCCATGGCCTCTGGAAAAGAATACACAGAGAAGTTCTAACGGAGAGAAGGAAGAAAGAACTTGGGAGAGGCACCCTTAACAGGGCCATGGTAGATCAGTCTCACAAAGCTAGGAAGAAGGAGGCAGGGAGAGAAAGGCCTGAGTCAGGAGAGGAAAGGTCTCTCTCAGCTGGGGGAAGTGACAAGAAGAAAGGGATGGGGCATTAGGGCAAACGAGAGGGAAGTCTCTCACTCAGCATGGGGAGAGCAAGCAAGAAACGGGGAAAGGCCTTCATTAGTTGATGCAGAAAGGAGGGATGAAAGAAGAAGAGGAGTGGAGAGAGGAAAATGAGGAAGAGAAAGGAAAGCCTGACTCAGGGAGAGAGGACTGGAGGAGGAAAGGCCTTACTTAGCTCAGGAGACCCCTCAGCTGATGTGGAGGGAGGGGAAAAATGAAGAGATGGAGGAAAGATTTCACTCACCTCTAGGGCTGAGAGGGACTGGGAAAGGCTCAGCAGTGAGGTGGTTAATAGGCCGCACTTGGCTGCCTCACCAGGAATGGCCGTGACACTGAACTGGGAACTTGGGGAAGGAGTTGGCGGCTTATTAAAGCTGCCGGACCCCGGCTGAACCCCACGACTACACGCTAGGATTGCTGTATGCCCTGTGATAACTCACAGCTGCTGATAAAGTCCACTGGTAATGGCTTTTTGCTAATGAGAAAAGTGCCGCTGATTATGACAAATAGCCTTGGACCAACAGGCTAAGCTGCTACATAGGCTCCCAATTGTCAGTCTGGGTGATTTTTGCATTTCATTATTTTTTTCCTGACGTCCTAGCTCCTTCTATCCTTAACATACTCCCAGAGCCGTATGTCACAATTTTAATAACACTTCTTTATCTCAATTTTTCCCCCTCTCCATGGGAGCTGGAAACAAAAGGTTGTTACAGAAATAATGGTTAACCTCGCTTGTGTGCTGCAGCAAAAGAAATCCTACAGCTAGTGTTCAAGAATTAAAAAGGTGTAAGTAGCCACATGGAGCCCATTCAGTCCCTAACAACAGACTTTTTAAAATTCCTGTTCCTATTATTATTTTAAACCCTTTCATATATACAGTTCCAAAGCCTGCCATGTCCCCATTCTCTTCCCGAATGACATAGCTATATCATGGATTTTAAGGAAAGAGAACTATAACTTGGTGGATGCTGAAACTGCCTCACTGCTTGGAGTACCTTTAACAATAGCAGTATTATTTTACAAGGAGGCAAGGAAGCACCTCGGGGATTCTGAGTGAACCTGACCATCTTCTTTGCACATGGCTAAAAATTGTCTGGTGTAAAAATTTTTTTTTTAAAAATTGAAGGCCAAAGTCTGTTGTGTGAGGGTAAATGAGGGCTCTGTATTTACAAAGGGGGGGTTAGTATAAATGCTGGGTTTCTGCATGAATTCTTTAACATTACAAAACATTGGCAAAAAGTTCACGAAGTTCTGCCAGGATTATGTGTCGTTAGGATTCCTCAGAAGAGCTGCTTTCTCTTCAGGACACAGTTACTATGTACAACATACGCAATCCAAAAGGTCAGATTCCACTGCAGGTTACATACATACAACTCCCAGCCTGATTGCAGTGCTACCTAGTGCATGGTGTCCTACCTCTACTATTTTGGCACAGACTGTTGACTGCTCTGGGTTACGCTGGCCTGTAATGGGCAAAAGGAGCTGAAAACGTGGCCTTAGAAGTGTCTCTAACCACACTCCGTTTTCCTTGGTGCATGGACAGCAGGGAGGAAGGAATGTTGCATGCAAACCCCTGCGTTGGCTCTGTGGCACTGCAGGATCATCACGGGTGTGATCATCACTGGTGTGACCTGCTCCAGTCTACTCACACTTGTAAAGTTAAGGACATGCACATTCCGATCTTCATTTAACAGCCGGGAAACTGAGGCATACAGAGACGTACGTGATGTGTCCAAAGACACATAAGAAGTTCATGGAAGAGCCAGGACTTGAACTACATCACCTGAGTCCTAGTCCAGTGCCTTAAATCATAAGACCATTTTCCCCATCCATCGTTTCCATTTAATTTTATTTTATGAATTACTCTATAAGAACAACATTTGCTTTTCAAATGTTTCAGCTACACTAGACCAGCTATGTTTAAACCAGCTGAGCTTGCAGCATGGTTAAAGATGACCTACAAAAGTAAAATAAAATTTAATTTAAGGCTTAAGATATGTAAAATAAGTAGGGCTGTCAATTAATCGTAGTTAACTGAAGCGATTAACTCAAAACAAATTAACTCAATTAAAAAAATTAATTGCGATTCATCACAGTTCTAATCTCACTGTTAAACAATAATAGAACACCAATTTAAATTTATTATAAATATTTTGGATGTTTTTCGACATTTTCAAATATATTGATTTCAATTACAACACAGAATACAAAGTGTACAGTGATCGGTTTATATTATGTTTTATTACAAATATTTGCACTGTAAAAAAGAAAACAAAAGAAATAGTATTTTTCAATTCAAGTACTGTAGTGCAATCCCGTTTTCATGAAAGTGCAACTTACGAATGTAGAATTTTTTTTATGTAACTGTACTCAAAACAATGAAAAACTTTAGAGTCAAGTCCACTCAGTCCTACTTCTTGTTCAGCCAATCGCTAAAACAAACAAGTTTGTTTACATTTACGGGAGATAATGCTCCTGCTTTTTATTTATAATGTCACCTGAAAGTGAGAGCAGGTGTTCACATGGCACTGTTGTAGCCGCCATTGCAAGGTATTTACGTGCCAGATATGCTAAACATTCGTATGCCCCTTCATGCATCGACTTGTGGATTACAGTGCAAGTATTTGTGTGAGCACTCTACACTTTGTCTTCTGGGTTGTAATTGAAATAAACATATTTGAAAATTTAGAAAACGATCCAAAAATATTTATAACAAATGTAAATTGGTATTCTATTACTGTTTAACAGTGCTATTAAAACTGCGATTAATCGCAATTAATTTTTCTAATCATTTGACAGCTCTAAAAATAAGGCCTAAAGGTTATTTTGTTTTCCCTGCTTTTTTATTTTTCTTTTTTTAACTGTAGAGATATTTGGAATTTTAAGTCTGGTCTTCCCTGATTTTGCATGCAGCTTCTTGGAAGCCTCAGCTGAGGTCTATGAGCTTTGCTAAATGAAGGCCAGGGATGATGGATCTTTAAATAAGACCCATCCTCCCTCCACTCCCAAGGATTTCCGAGTAGTTTGAGTTAGAGAAATGTTAACAAAGCCAAATTTAAGAACAGATAGTTTTAAACAGTCTGAATTAAAATAACTTCCCTTATCAATTAGTCAGGTTTTGTTTGCTTTATGTCTCTCACACCAAATACCTTCTAGTTTGCCAGTTGTCCACAGAGTCTTCTAGGGAAACCCAGTAGATAGCAACCAAATTTCTAATGTCAAAAAAAAAAAAATTAGAAAAAAACACCACCACATTTTTTGGAAAAATAAAATAAGTTCCAAGGCTCCTTTCTAGAGTTCTTGGTCTCCCTGATACTATGCAGCTTGGCTGACTGAATGTGACAGCTGTAGTTAAGGCTGCAAAACAGTTTCATTTATGAGTTTTAATAAAAGTTCTATACTCCGCAACACATGAGCATGAGGCTCTCGGTGCACTCCTTAAAAGGCACTCACCATTACTCGTGTGAGTAGTCCCATTAGCTTTGAAGGGACTATTTGTATAAGTAAAGTTAAGCATATGTTTAAGTATTTGCAGGATCAGACCCTGAAAATTAAAAGAATATTAATTACCCAGGCAGTAATGTATATATTGCAAATATTTAATTTATACCGAAAAGTGGAACCCCTCACAAAGTCCTTCTCCCACCGCTCCCCAGACTATTTTCTTATCCTCCTAACTGTCTGGAAAGATCACTTTTTGTGCTGTGGTTTCTATAATTTATCCTAAAGTGTATTTTTGGGGAAAGTCTGAGGAAACTTTCTTTAGTCATTTTTGAGACGTACAACTATAAATATATTTGTGAAGTGTGTTATGCATCCCTGCTCCACTGTCGGTCCACAGAGGATAGCAGCCTACTACTGCTGCCAGCCTATGGAATTAGGGTCTGCACCTGCACCACTGAAGTCAAGAGGAGTTTTGTATTCACACCAGTGGGAGCAGGATTGGGGTCTTTATCTTTTAGCTCAAATGATTGTGGTCTGTGCATTGATGCTGAAGGCCTTGGGTTCAAACCTTTCTGACAAGCCAATTGTTACACAAGGGTGAAAAAAATCACATTTTTGACACAGAAAACTCAAAAAATGCCAACTTTTAGGGCCTGATCCAAAAGCCACTGAAGTCAATGGAGAGTGTCCTGTTGACTTAATGGGATTTTGATCAGGCTCTTAAACCTTAAGTCTGCCCTGACTTGCTGTCAGCTTGTTGCTTGGACTATGCATGAAAAAGACTGCAATCCATGCCATGAAACACACACACACTTCTCCACAAATGCTACTTATCCCAGGAAAGGGAGCAAATAGTGAGGAAGAAAAATGGCAGATCCCATGATTTTAGGGTCTTTCCTTGAGTTTTGCTGTATTACACAACATTCTGCTAAATGTAAAGATTTCATTTATTTAAAAAGTTGTATTGGGCCAGGTTCTAATATCTAAGTACAACCTTATTCCTTGAGATGGTCCATTGGTTTCAAGTACCTTACTCTAAGAGTAGTCCCATTATATGAATACAAAATCCCTGTTGAACCTTCTTACCTAACCTCTGTCTACCTCTCTCAATTTAAACTTTAGTCTTCTTTCAGGCCTTTTGGATGTCTGGAAAATGCCTTTTGGATGTCTGGAATGGATGTTACTGTACAAATAAATAGCAGCAACAGAGAAAAAAAGTTTCTCTGAGTTAGAGAGATTGTAATGGTTCTACCAATATTTCACATCATGGGCCAGATTCTGTCACTCTTATTCATGTAGCGTTTACTAAAGTCAATGAACCAATCAAATCTCGCTAACTAGTAAAAACTTTATAGTACATCAGGCATCTAACCAGAAGAGCAAGAATAGAAAAATATTACATATATGTCATTAACCAAGCCAAAGCTGCTGTGAGAATCTTAACTTTTGAATCTCCTGACTCTTGATTTTTTTTAATTTCGAATGAACATTTTTAAGAGTCCACTTATATAGGGGAGTTGGTTTGGTTTCTGGTTTTGTTTCACATTTAGTAAGATATTTATTCTGTCCTTTATGGTGAAAGTTCTTCCCAAAATTCAGGGTTGGTTTAAATCTAGATCTGATATAACTGTGAGGACACCGTGTTAAAGAAATATTTACATATTTAGCTCTATAGGCCATTTATACTATTATTTAAAGGGGTCATAGAAAAGGGCAGTGCTTATTAAAAGGGGGGGGGGGAAGAAACTCATAATGGGGTTTTTCATGTGGAACGATCATCTTATCTAATACGTTTGAAAATGTAATCCATTACTACTAATTACCAAGCCAGCATGGAAATACAGGATCACCCTCCTTTCAAATCCAGATAGGGGCCAAATCTCTCTCTTTTCATTGTTCCTTCAATCCCATCCAGTCTCCTTCCCTTTTTATTTTTCCAAAGAGAAATTCAGGCCTTCGGACATTAGTGGAGAAGGGCCCGGGGTCTCCCTATCGTCCTAAAGCAGAAGCTAAACAATATTAGCCAATCATTTTTGATAGATGAAGCATGGAAATTAGTTCCAGAGTTTAACTGATAACTGAAACCACACAGTTACATTCCATTATGGCAGCCTTAATTGATGAGCTCATTAAGCCCATTATTAGAGAAATTGATTTCAAATAGGCACTTAAAACTGGCTGGCAAAAGAAAAAGGTGAAGAGATACCGTACAATGTGAAGAAAGTAACTAAAATACATAATGAAGCAAGTAATTTTATAGGTTTGTTTAATGAAAGCCTCAAGAGCATATTAGTTGCTGTGTGGATTTTAAACACTCATTTTATGTACTAATAAAGCTCCTGTAGATCGTGTCCATTACGGGAGTTCTGAATGCCTCCAATCTTTAATGCAGCTCTGCTACTAATTAATTAATTAACCCCAGCTGAAGCAATCAATTAGTCATGCAGAATCAACACTTTAAAGGCCTACCAGGTATTGTTGGCTAGCTGCAAAGAACTGTGGAAGCAAAGTCCCTTTTTAATTATTAATATTAATTTTTGTTTTAATGTAATAGAAAACAAATGAGACTAAAATTTAACAGCCACATTAGAGACGCAGTAAAAAGGATGATTAACACATTGACCTGAGATTATTTTGAAGGATAAAGCAACAGAAATGCAGGGGGATTTTTTTTTAAAAGATGGTTTAAAATTGTAGACGCACAACTTGCAGTTAGTTTTTGATGTGTCCTATCTCGGATCAGCCACTCAGCTAGCTACAGGGTGCTGCAAGTTGGTCAACTGTACAAAAGCTGCATTGATCAGATGGGGGTGGGAAAAGTAAGCGCTTAATGTTAACACAGCAATAAGAAGTTTCTAAGAGGCAAGTCTTCCTCAATTTGTATTACTCTAGAGCAGTGGTTATCAAACTTTAAACAGCCAACGAACCCCTTTCACTAAATTGTGAAATCTCGTGAACCCCCTCCTAAAAATGAATATTTCCAGGGATTTAAGTTTAAATTTCCTCCACACTCTGTGGGGCTCCTGCTGCTGGATCCCATTGATCATCCCGGTCAACTGAGCTCGGGCTGCAGGTCCGGTTTATGGCTGGGGCTCAGGCTGCCAGCCCCAACTGTCCGGCCCCACTCTCCCTGGGGCTCGGGCTGCCAGCCTCATGCAGAGCACTGGGGTTTGGGCGGCCAGCTCCCCCGCTGACGGGGCAGGGCTCAGGCTGCCAGCCCCAACTGCCTGGCCCTGCTCTTTCTGGGGCTCGGGCTGTCTGCCCTGCAACCGGGTCCCATCTGCTGCCTCCAATGCCCGGGGTCCTCTGGCTGCCATTAGTGAAATTTTTCTGGCGAAACATTCTGCAAACCCCAGTTTGGGAACCACTGCTCTAGAGCTAAACTATGTATTAACACCTTCTATGCCATTTGACCTCCTTTTGGCTCTCCGTTCTCTACCACATCAAACATAAGCAACTTGTCTTCACTCACAAGGCCTTTCCCAGCTATCCCCATCCTACCTATCATCTCTCTTTAACTAGAAAGATGTCGACTCCCACCTCCAACTGGCTTGTGGTGTCAGCCTCCATTGCCCTTTTGTTAAATTTTCCGAACAGGCACTTTCATGCTTTAGCCCATGCTGCCCCTCACATTAGGCAGCAGCTCCCCATAAATATCCACAAAACTAATTTATTATCCTCCTTTTCCACGATGCTTATAAAAAAAACTTGACAGTGACTAGGCTGCTGGCGTGCTGAGATCACAGCCTATGATGCTGATCAATATTGTCTTGTTTTTTTTCATTGTACTCCTCTCTTGGTCTGTCTGTATCCATCTGTTGTCTCATCTGATACTTAGATTATAAATTCTGTGGGGAAGGGGCTATCTTTTTGCTCTGTGTTTGCACAGCTCTTAGCTCAGTGGAGTCCTGGTGCAGGACTAGGGCTTGAAAGCACTACTGGAATACAAGTAAATAAAGTTAAATTATATAGTGTATACCCAAAGGGTGCCATATAGATGCCTTTTCATTAAACTAAGTACATCAGCCATGACTAGCCTCACTTGTAACATGAGATGTCTGCTATCACATTTCGGGGTGCAATCCAGACCAGTGAGAGGTTGTGTCACCACCTACCCCAAAACCTTGGGTGCCTCACAATGTTGTGCTGTTGCAGTTTCCAACCTGGGCTATCCACAAACAGCCTAATGTTTTGCAGGTCACACCCTGAGTGTCTGTATAGTTGCAGCTCCGGTCCATTGACCTCAGCAGGCTGCCAGCAATGCACAAGCCACACAGGCTGCCACCAGCCTGGGTTACTGCCTTCAGGGTGACCTCAACACACTCCCAGTCCTGAATTTTCCCCAAATCATGTGTTTTGCGCTGTCCAGACATCACCTGGGCAGTTCAGATATTATAGAGCTGTTGCAAGAGGTCAATATATACAGTTTGCTTTTTAGCCGGAGTTACCCAAACAATTCAGTTTAAACACAACAGTGGATTGGTTTTGATTAAAGAATAAAGCAAGTTTAACTACAAAGAGAGAGATTTTAAGTGAGGACAAGTACATGGCATTAAAGTCAAAATGGTTGCAAGAGAAATAAAGATAAAATGCTTTCTAGTAGCTAAAACTTAAATTAGACTTGGTTCAAGGTGAAATCTTTACCACATGTTCCCAGCAACAGGGATGACCAAATTCTCTTGACAGGATCCCTCCACAAAGTCCAAGTGATCATTCCTTTGTCATCTTAGGTGAAAGAAAGAAAGAAAGAAAGAACCTGAGGTGTTTTTGCCCCTCACTGTTATAGTCCAGTCACCCTTTGAAATGCGCTGTTACTCTGAACACCCTGTCATTTTGCTGTGTGTTATCCCTAGATAAATTTGTTTCCCACTGTGAGGACAGAGACATGGAGTCTCATGGTGAAAGAGGTTTTGTTCCTGCCCCTCTTTATTGCCAATCTGTACCTGCCCCCCTTTATTGCCAAAGAATGGCCACTTAACCGGTGATTGCCAATCCACTTTGATGACACCTGGCTGGAGCATCAGCTTGTCCTTTATCTTTGAGGAACAGATTTACCCCCACCCCAGACTTCTCTGATAAACACATTTCAGTCATAATTTCATGTTATGTTCATAGCTTTCTATATAACAATGTCACATACATTTTACCATGGTATTATTGACCAGTGAGTTATAGTTTTCAAATGATACCTCACAAGGCTATATTTTGTAAAAAGATTAATACAGTATTGTGTAGAGTGTGAATACAGGGTTGCATTCAGTCACAGCTGCCTTCTTGAGTTTAACTGGGGAAATGAGTTGATTTGCTGGAAGATGACAATGCTGGATATCATACCACTGCAGTGAAACTGAGGAAGCAAGAGAGATTTCTGGTGAGGAGAAAGTTCTAGACTAAAAAGGAAGTTTGATGGGGGGGTAAGACTTTTTTGTTTCTCCTTTAATTTTATTTTTCTTCTATCTCCCTCTTTCTCTTTATTGTCATTTAATTGTTTTGTTTGATTAGGTTGCCATCATGGATTGAGAGGGTATACTGAAAGTGCAGCTGTGGTAAGAGAATGGGAACCTTCTTATTCAACATTGCTGGCCCCCGGTGCCAAATTCCGCTTTCTTTTATCTTGGGATCAATCCAGTATCATTCTAGTTATATCAGTGCAGTTAATCTGGATTTGCACCAGGGTAAACGAGAGCAGAAGTTAGCCTTTGTGTGCTTTTCGAGTCATATTAGCTGATTTGATTGACAAAGGACGAGATAGTGCAGTGCTCACTAAACTGGAGTGCAAGTAGCCCCATTGACATCAAACACAGACATGAATGGGACAACTTGCCTTTGCAAGTACAGACCAATGGGAGTGATGACTTTACAATCTGGACCAAAATCATCCCAAGATGGGTTCTATTCTGTCTCACATGTCACCAATAAAATCTCCAGTTAAGTCAGGATTGCAGAAACTTCCTTACTGCAATATCTGAGATGGACAAAGAGCACAGAGCTTGGATTTAAGATCCCTGCTCAGAGAGTTAGAAAAAATCATCTTTTGATTTGTAAACCGAACAAATTTGACCTGGAAGTCATGGAGAGAGGATAACATCATCCGCATGTTCACTTTTCTGAGGCCAGGCACACACTAAAGAACTTTGAAGGAAAGTGTTTAGTTGAGGTTTTTTCTTGCCAGAATTCTAAGAGTACATCCAGAAAGCCAACTGTTGAGATTTATTGGACTTTATCGAGTGCTGACTGTTTGGTGGCTTTGCCTTTATGATCTAATCCTTCAAGGTGCTGAGTTCCTTCCTCTCCCAGTAACTGCTATGGGAGCTGAGAATGTCCAGCACCTTTCAGGAATAAACTAGGTCTTTTCTGCATATCCTTTTGCTCATTTCCCTATATATTGGTACACAGCGGAGATTACGGTCTTCTTTCCTTTCTTTAAATTGTTTCAGTATTCCTTGAATCCTCCTGAGCAATCTCAATGAAACTTGCACGGGGGCACACAGCAATCCTCTCCTGACGGTTTTTACAGAGTGCCGCCTTATTTCTTCCGCTAATAGTACGACACGTTCCCACACCACTCAGCAATAACTTCGGCAGGCATCACTGCAGTACACAGGCCAATGGCATACGGGCCCAAGCGGTTTTGGGACACCAGTAGCAGCTATGTTCCCTCCACCTTTGTTACCCTCTGGCGTGAGATATTAGCTAACATCACCCCCGCCTGTGGAAAACGGTACCAGTATTTACTGCCATTGCCCCTACTCCTAGTTCCATGTAAACGAGCAATTCCCTTATTTCCCTCGCCTCTGGTGGGTCATACTCACCACGGTTGGTGCTGTGAATGGAGCCGGGCACAAGCACTCCCAAGCAGAAATGTCAATAAGTGTGTCTTGTCTAAAACTTTAGGGGAGAAAATCAGGGAGTTCCGGATCTTATGTTTCACTTTCCGTTGTGGCTACATTGACAATGGCACCTCTGTATGCTTTATCTGCAGCTGCTGCCAGTGCCCCCCCGCACACCCGTGGAACACCTGAGCCAGATAAGGAGGAGAAAGCATAGGCACCGACTCCATGGGTGCTCTAGGGCTGGAGCACCCCCGGGGAAAAAACAGTGGGTGCTGAGCACCCACCGGCTGCTCTGCCGGTCAGCACCTCCCCATCCCCCACGCCCCAGCAACTCCTACCCACCAGCAGGCCCTGCCAATCAACGTCTCCCACTTCCTCCCAGTGCCTCTCACCTGCTGCAGTCAGCTGTTCTGCGGCATGCAGGATGTGCTGGGGGGAAGGGGAGGAGCGAGGGCGGGGTGCTTGGGGGAGGGGCAGAATGGGGCAGGAAGAGATGGGGTGGGGGTGGAGCAGGGGCAGGACAGGGGTGGGAAGAGGCAGAGCAGGAATGGGGCCTTAGGGGAAGGGGTGGAGTGGGGGTGGGGCCTGGGGCAGAGCTGGGGGTTGAGCACATTGGAAAGTCGGGACCTCTGGAAGAAAGAATAGGACTTGGGATGACATGTTCAGTGAGATTCTGCAAGCCAGCGCTGCATCACACCATGAGCATAGGGCCTGGAGACTGAACACTGCAGGCAGCTTACAGGAGGAAAAAGAGTGGAAAGGAAAAAGGCCCAGGAGTCCCAGCAGGAAAAGGAGAGGGAGATGAACCAAGCCATAATGGGGATTCTCTGGCAGGAAACAGAGACGCTTCAGACTCGTGTGGACCTAAATATTCAAAAATCCCAGGCTCCCCTCCCTCTGCAGTCCATAGAGAACTCAATTGCAGCACCTCCCTTCACCAATGCTTCACATTCCACATGGGGACATTAAAGACAACCACAACTTCACATACACTGATCTGTGAAAGCCACAGTTGGTGTATGTGTAGCTAAAATGGACATGAATGTTCTTTTCCCTTCATAAGTTCTGTTCTATTAATTTATAGTATCAGTGACAAACACTGTAATAATCAGAAATGTACAGCAAGCACTACTAAATTAATAGGTGCATTGACAGTGTTCTATCCAGACATGTGCACCAAGCACTACACAATTCCTAACAGGCCCCCAGACCGCAGGGCCAGGTAGAGCACAGTACCCCACAACACATTACTGTGGCTCACTGTAAGGAATCATCATGTTCCCCACTGATTTGGTTCTCCTTGCGACTCTGCGAATCCCGGAGGATCGTGCATCCTGTGCTTGCAACACTTATGACAATAGTGCAGAATTGTGCAGGCTCCATGCTTCTGTCCGAGATGGGGGACAGCGAGGAAGGAAGCACGCGGTTTGTGGATTTTGAAAAAAGGCCTGAAAATGATGGGCTATGGATGACATTATGGGATGGAGATAGTGCACGCTAGGAAGTTGACCCCTTGTTCGCAGTTACCCTTGCACGATTTGTTTCGGCCCCATCATGCATTTCCAAAACTTCCCAAAAGACAGTGTGTTAAATGGTAGTGGGTAGTACACTGGGATACCTATGCTCGGTGCACCGTCCCTGTGCATTGATACAAGCGCTCCTAGTGAGTATGTGCAGCACCCACACTAGGAGCCAAGAATGCATGTGCACAAGCAATGTACTGACTGCAGTGACTTCACGCCAATGTAACTTGCATCAACCAAAGTCTGTAGTTCAGACATAAGGATATGTTTACACTAGCACTTCAGCCTAGACGCTATCTACACTGACAGAAGGAGTTCTCCTTTTGGTGTAGGTAACCCAGCTCCCCAAGAGGCAGTAGCTAGGTCAATGGAAGAATTCTTCTGTCAGCCTAGCACAGTCTACACTGGGGGTTAGATTGGAATAGGAGTGTGCATTTTTCACACCTTTGAGAGATGTAACTATGCTGATGTAAGTTCCCAGTGTAGACCAGCTCTAAATAAAATTAGAGAGTACAGAGCATAAAGGCACAGATGATGGACACAAAGAGGAGAGGATGCTTACATGCTAAGAACCAACATTAGAATCTATTTTACCATAATACAGGGGACTAATTTGGGATTCTTTCAACGCCCTGAACTCATAAGTGAAACTCAGGGACATGAAACCAGCAGATCAAAACTGATGGAAAAAGTCACCCGAACCCACAAACATGAAACTTCTGAGGAGCATCCACATCTACAGATTTTACATACTGTAGTTGGTCACTGACTGCTAGATGGAAGAGATGATGAAATGGTGTAACAAAGGAGATTCAAGGCAAGAGATTGTGAGCTTGATTCTGATCCCGTACCTGTCTAACACCACTGACTTAAACTGAGTTATTTCTAAGTAATGCTGGAGTAAGTGAGATCAGAATCTGGCCTCATGTGTCAGCTCCTAGGGCCCAATCTTGTCCTCAGCACACAAGCTGATCATTACCATTTGAAACATTGCGTCTCCTCTGTTAAAAAGTTATCTTTGCTGGTGCTTTTTATTTAATTTTCTGTGTCATTCAAAATTAAACTGAAAATTGATACAATTCTTATTCCTTCTTTGACACACTGCAGAAAGGTACCCAACCCCAGGACCAGTGTCCTATAAACATAAAACGATCTAATCTAAAACATTTTATTTATCCATGTATTATTCATGGTTCTAATCTATTGTGAATTTGATCAGTTAAGTGGGACAACTCACAGTGTGTAAAGGTAAGCATATGTTTATGTCTTTGCAGGATCAGGGCCTTACTACTTAACATAGCTAACAAACAGACAGTGATTACTTATGAGCCAGGACAAAAACAATTAAAGTAACCTCTAGGATATATTTTTGGGGGCAAACATGGGATCTGAATTGTGGTAAATTTGCTGGCTGACAATCATTTTTAAAAGCTTAAACCCATCATAGATACACACGCAATATTTGTAGCCATTTATAGATACCTATAATAAATATCTAGATAGATACTTATATTTATATTTTATACCTTTATATATATTTTATATATATGTATCTTTATACATATTTGTATATATCTTGATATTTATAGGTACACCGCCACTGTGTTCTAATGGATAGTGCACAGGCATGGGAATCAGGACATCTGTGTTTTAGCCCCGGCTCTGGCACTGGCTGACTCTATGACCTTGGGCCAGTCACTTTACTGCTCTGTGCCTCTCTTTCCCACCCCCATCCTTTGTCTGTCTTGTCTATTTAAATTGTAAGCACTTCAAGGCAGGGCCTCTCTCTCATATGTGTTTGTACAGCACCCAGAAAAGCAGGGCCTAGATCCTGGCTGGGGCCTCTAGGGCACTCCTGCATGAAAACTAAATAATAAATAAGCAAATTAATTTGGCTTTCCTTACTTACTAACTAATGAACATATAATTTCTTTACTTATTGAGTGTCAACAGTGTTGTTGGTGATTTATAAATAAACAAGATGTATCCCCTGCCCCATGGCACTCACAATAATAACGCATCAGTGAAGTGAGCTGTAGCTCACAAAAGCTTATGCTCAAATAAATTTGTTAGTCTCTAAGGTGCCACAGGTACTCCTGTTCTTTTTGTGGATACAGACTAACACGGCTGCTACTCTGAAATATAAATGGAAGGCAGCTCAGGGCAGTCATAGGACTTTCACAAATACTTTCTGCTATAAAATGCTGAAGAGCCCAGAAATATTCTGGTATTTATATTGCAACCCAGATTAAATAACTGTTGTCATTTTCCGCCTTCGTTGTTTTAATAGTCAATTCAATTGAAAATAGGCCCATTAAAAGTATTCATTTGTAAAACATTGCACTGTAACTAGTTTCCCTTTGTTTAGCAGTTCTGAAAACACCTACCAAGCTAATGCCAGTTAAAACCCACTTAAAGGCCAATTTACACAACATTTGTGCGTGTGTAAATAAGGTTTGCTGCTATGTTAATGTGTGATTGCACTACTTGTGCTCTTTTAAGGGATCATTCACAATTCTAAATTGTGCTGTTTGACAGAAGGATTCAAGTGTGTTTTAATCACAGCTTTCATTAGCATTAATCATATGTAAAAGTGCATTGCTGGGTGAATATGGTTTGCCCGCTGTTCAAAAAAACATAATGTAGAGACAGATGACTGAAATGAGATTTATGTTTTTTCCACCATTTTCACTTAAACCCAATGCATTGAGTAAACTGGAAACCTCATGATAGAGTAAATATACAGGGAAAGACATACAATTGCTCTTTACAAATAAAAACAAAACAGCATGTTTTCCACAAATTTGCTAACAATATTGCTTTTACTTCAGATAGCATTTTTCCTCTGAACATTGCTGCCGATTATGCGTTTTCCTTTATGATTCCTTAATGAAGGACCAATTTATCTATTGTCTGAGTGCATTTCAAGCTGAAAGTATGATTATTTAATTCAGCACAAAATCCACCATGTCAAAATTAATTCATATTTACCAAATGCTTCTAAATTAGGCTTCTAAATCTGTATGGCATTATTAACTCATCCTAAGATTTGTTTGTCTTCATAGGCATATTGAATATATTTGTACAACAATGAAGTACCTTTAGTAGTTTATACACTTACACACCATCTTATGTCTCTGTGTAAGCTCTCTGGGGAAGGAACTATATTTTCATTCTGTTTGGACAGCACCTAACACAGTGGAGTCCAAGTCCATGACTCAAGACCTGTTAGGTGCTAGCACAATACACAAAAAATAATAAGAATGTGTATATACTACAGCATATGACCAAATAAAGGCTGTAATAAATACTGTAGTAAAATTCCTGTTGCTCCTACTCACTTAGGCCCCAAGTCAGCAAACCACCGCTATTCATCAAAACACTTAAGCACGTGTTTAAATGCTTTGCTGGATTGGGATCGGTGTTTTTGCTGAATTGGGGCCTTAGGCCCTGATTCAAAGCCATTGAAGTCATTGGAAAGAAACTATTGATTTCAATGTGCTTTGGCTCAGACTCTTACTGTACCCCACTTTCCATCATTGACCTGTGTCCACAGACCCTAATGTATTAAATTATTGTACATTTCTTTACAAATTTCCATAGAGGACCTGAGAAACTGTCCTTGGGACATTAAAATCTTCTCACAAGCTTTCATCTTGGTAAACCTTATCTTCCAATGCTCCTTTCCCTTTCTCTTACTTTGGTTTGCTAAAGTACTCACAATCTAGGCACTGATCCTAAAGTCAATTCCATGAGTGTGGACCCTGTTCATCCATGCAGAGACCCTCTCCTCATGGGCGCTGGGGTTTGCACTAGCAGATCCGACTGAAAGATGGGGGCTCTTCATCATACATTCTTCACCACAGGGACTTGTTTTATTATTTGACTTTAAAGCATGTACCACACCTATGGTGCTGTAATAATAATACTGTTCCATGAACTCTATTATTCATGGTAACAGCCATGTTAGTCTGTATTTGCAAAAAGAAAAGGAGGACTTGTGGCACCTTAGAGACTAACCAATTTATTTGAGCATAAGCTTTCGCGATGAAGTGAGCTGTAGCTCACGAAAGCTTAAGCTCAAATAAATTGGTTAGTCTCTAAGGTGCCACAAGTACTCCTTTTCTATTATTCATGTATTAAATACATATCTTCCTATCTAGCTTCTTGCATTGTGCCCCTCACTGCGGCATCTAGGGAGCAGTATCTGGGCAGCATATACTTATCTACCAACATTTTTCTCCTCTACACAAAAGAGTCTATGAGATCACCGAAATACTACTTTACATTTATATCCTGGTTTTTAACACTATGATCATAAAGTTAAGTCCCACTTAAGCCCTTTTGACAGCCTACAAGCTCCTTGCATTGGTCCTGTGCAGGAGGAAGAATTTCACCCCCAACTCCCAGAGAAAACAATAGGACTTATGTAACTATAGGTACCATACCTAAAGGCAGAAGCTGTTTCATTCAGGAAGGGGTGAAGGTTTAAACGCTCTTGAGCATTTCCCTTTACTAACAGGAATAACTATACAACACAGTGGCCCCCAGTTTGCCACCACTGTAACCCCGCTTTGCCTCTTTAGCAGTGGAAAGGGGGCAGAACTGTCCCCTGGAGAATACCCCTGGCATAAAGAGTACAGGGGACAGAGGTGGCATGGCTAAAGTATGAGGCACGCTGGCTATTCTGGGACAGCAAAGGGCCCCACAGGAAGACCCAGAAAGGAAGGATGGTCCGGTGGCCAGGGTACTAGTGTCAGACTCAGGAGACCCAGGTCCAATTCCAGCTGTGCCACAAACATCCTGTGTGACCTCAGGCCATTCACTTAACTGCTCTGTGCCTCAGTTCCACATCCATAAAATGGGGACAATAGTACTTCTCCACCTCACAGAAGTGTTGTGAAAATAAATACATTAAAGATTGTTAGGTGCTTGCTTACTACAGTCATGGGGGACAGATATGTACCTAAGCTAGACAGAACCTTCTGTAATTTAAAGTAGCCTCAGGTGAGGTCCCAAATCCTAGAGGCACCATGGTGTTGCATGCTGAACTCCTGAGCTGCATCACTTAGAAGAAGTCAGCTCAGAATCTATGTAGGAAGGAAATGGGACTGACTCAGTAGTCCCTCAGTTGAAATATTTTAGAACTAGCCCTTGACAATATATTAAACTAGTCCTGGCTCATCTGATAGACACTAATGGCTCCAAACAACACACCTATTTAGCATGATTATTGTTTTCATTTTTTAAAAAGCACTCTGTGCTCAGTTACTGCTAGACACACCTTCATTATTCCTATCTATTTGGAGAATCACAGCCTCTAGACTGACATATGAGACATCTCAAGACAGTTGAAAAGCAGTTCATCATGTGAATATATCACACATACCAGTAACAAAAATTGCAGTACCAATTTTCAGTGTAACTAATATATGTTAAAAGTCTCTGCTGGTTTTTGGTTATCTGACTTGCTTAGGACACTGAGCTGGGTTTTAATAACCTCTCAGTTTGAACATTTAGCAGATTTATCCATCATTAAAAATATATATATTATTTTGGTCTGCATTTTTTTCCAGAGGTCCTTCTGTAATTATAAAGCAAAGTGAAAAGTGTTCTTTCTTAGTGCAAAATTATCTGGAAACAGCAGTGAATATAGATTGCAATGCACTTTCTTGATCTTTGACAGCAATGGGAGTTTATGTTGTAATCCTCCAAAAGAAAAAATCTCTAGAGTAGATTCTTCCTGATGTCAAAATCAGTTCAAAGCTGTCATCATTTGTATCATAGATGCAGGCAACACAATAAATCTATCACTACCAAATAACCATTCCAACATCCTAAAGTACTCTTACCCAATAGTACCTACCCAACTCTTAAACTATGTGCCTGCATACTAGATAGGATTTTCTACAGCTCCTATCACACTGAACCTGAGCCAAAGATGTCAAACTCATTCTGTGGAGAGGAACAAATTCTAGTATGAATTGCGTTCAGGGGGCCAGAGTAAGTTTAGTGCCACATACCCCCCCACTCCCCCAACGAGATCTCCCTTTGATGTCAATGACAGATTTGCACAGAGATCAATTAATATAATAACTAAACTTTTAGTTACTGGGGGCAGGGGATTTTCAAATGCATCCAAGTGACTTTGGAGCACAGAGTCAATGGGACTTGTGCTCTGAAGTCACTTAGACACTTCTGAATATCCCACTCCTTGTGATTATGTATTATTCATTCAGTACTTTATTGTTGCATTCAGATTAGTAAATAGGCTCCCATTAAGGTCCACGGCTATTCAGCTTTTTTATTTCTCTTCCTCCCTCATCTTCCTTTCTTTATTTCTCTCCCCCTTGCCCATCTTTGGGCTTGTCTCCACGAGGAAGTTAAACCAGACTGACTTTAGTTGTTGGGGTTAAAATGCCCTGTGTCCACACACACATTTTTTTTTAAAAAAATTGAATTATTTGGTAACAGAGTAATTAATCCTTCTAGAACAGGAGTAAATCCACTTCATAGTGAGTTTGTTCACTTTCAGATTTCTGTGGACATTTTCCTAACTAATCCTCTTCTGGCAGTCCTCCCACTGCTATCACAGACTACATTGCTTCACACTTGGACCAGCCTGTCTGTGCACCTTCCACTGCTCCAAAGTCATCTTGATCAGATGTCATCTTTTCATTTAAATGCTGGTGGGCAGCCACGTATTCTCCTTTTTGATACTAGGTAGTGGTGAATTCACACACCTGGAGTTACACACCCATTATAGCAGCCAAGCCCCCAACTCATGCTTCCAAATAGATCCCTGCAGAGCTCCTGAACTTGATTGCCCTTTCTGGACAGTTGCATATCAGTCCCATGTGGGGAAGAGCCACCAGAATGCAGACACCATAAGACACTGTGAGAGCAAATGAAGAAGAGGGGGACTCCTGGATCTGGTCAAAGGGGTTCTGAAGCATCTGAAGACAAGTGACAAGAACAAGACCTCCAGTAACACTCCAACTACGTGCCCATATTGGTCTGCATTTTTGAAAATGATACCATCACTGCCCCCAAGAGTGATATAGTGAACAGTGAAGCAATCCAGACACCCTGGCTAGTACCAAAGACAACACAGCAAGCAACGAAAGGTCTAAGCAGGAGGAGATTTTTCCAGGCAGCCAAGAGCTGTACAACAAAACGGATTCAGAGATTTCACAAGAACCCCATGTGTACAGCCAGCCTGAAAATACTGCGAAGGAAAGCTGAATTAATAAACATTATGTGCTTAATCCAATTTAACATCCCCATGTAGACATGCCCTTTGAGTCTTTTCTTCATCTGCATTTCCTTCCCTCCAGCAACTTATAGTTCCTATCCACCCACTTACCAGTGCCACTCATTAAACTGAATAGCAATGAAAATACTTAATGCTGACATATAATGTGTTGATATTGGGTTTGAGAGTTAATACCTCCCAATTAGACTGATGAAGGTGGGGCATTAACACCTGTGAATCATTGTTTCAGGCTCCCTGCAGAGACAACACACTGCACTGGATACATCCTAGATCATAATCCCATGAGCTAGAAATTTTTCTTTTTTAAATGAAAGTTTAGGTTCAGTAGACTCTCAATTTGGCACACAGGCCCACAAAATTACATCAATTGGGCCAGACCTGGTCTGAAGGATGCGTTATTTGACACCTCTGATCTAAGCAGAAAGAGTGAAATTCACGCCTGTGCAGAGAGCCAGTCCAAGGCCCATGGACTTTTTAAGTCCCATTTGCTAATGCAAGCCTTAGGCCATGTCTACACTGCCACTTATGTCGGCAAAACTTATGTCACTCAGGGGTGTGAAAAAACACACCCCGGAGCAGTTTCGCCAGCATAAGTGGCAGTGTGCACAGTGCTATGTTGGTGGGAGAGCTTCTCCCACCGACATAGCCACCACTGCTCATTGGGGGTGGTTTAATTATGTCGATGGGCGAGCTCTCGGATGTCAAAATACAGCGGGTACACGAGACCTCTTTCAGCAACAGAGCTGCATCGGGTACAACTGCACCGCTGTACACTCTCTCGTGTAGACGTATCCTTAGAGTTCTGATTTGAGGTAGAAATCTGAAGCTAAAGAATATTCATCTGGTTTGGGGCCATCACCTACAAGTTTTTCACACCTGCTTGGGATTCCTATTAACCAGTCAGCTACGACTGCCTCTCTCTGTATTCCTCTGGTCATCCAATTCAGAAGCAAAAAGTCTCAGCTAATGGGAACACAAATCTAGATTCCTCCACAGAGGAACACTGTGATAATGTAAAACTCTGGCGAGATTTTCATTCCTGCAGTTCTGATGCTATTGAATATGGGGCAAAGAGAAAAAAAAAAAAAACTGTTCACATAAATAGCAATGCCAGGTTGTGTAAGAATATGGAGATCCCTCCCATGTACACACATCCCACTATATAGTCCTCTCCCATCTACCACATTACTATCAGGGTTTAAACAAAAGAATCAACAGGTATTAATCCTTCTGCTCTATCACTGGGAGCTACGTTTGGCATGTGCAGCCTCAGCAGAGAGGCCAAGGACTGGATGGCCTCTCCCCGTTAGGAGTAGCCTGTGCGAACCAGGTTTGGGGCACACGTGGGGCAAGGTGCATGATGCTGTACTACTGCCTCCTCCGTGGATAAACAGAGGACTGATGGTTTCAGGGCTGTCAATCCAGCACATTACACAAATATTACATTGTCTTTAAAAATAACAAACACAATGGCTGATCTATAAACTTCTCAGTGACAATAGTAATGGAAACATTTACACACACCTGTAACTACAACGGCTTTGCCGCAGTAATCCCACACTGCTTATGGGTACTGATATTTTAAATAATTCATCCCATATCTTGTACTTTTGCCCCCTTTTTCACACTGCTGTACACACTTTACAGCCTTCCCGCAACAAACAGAGAAAAGTGCACCAATAAATTATTTCTTCATTGAATCCTTTTAGCAAAGAAAACACATACACCAGTTTGATACTGGCTAGTTAACCAGTTGTATTATTATTACCTCCCACCTCATCCTGTTAAAAAGCCAGATTTTTCAGCCATTTGTGCTGCTTTTAATCCATAGGAAGTCAATTTTCCACTCATATATTAGTTTATTTTATATTTTCAAATTGATTCTACTATACATTGATTTCCTGTTGTGTGCATTGTACCCTGAGCTAGGATTATACGTTTAGTAGAAGTGGATATTCCTGCCACATAAAGGTTGCTTCAGCTCTATAGGGCCCTTATCTTGAAAAGGGAGAGTCCAATTTTATTGAAACAGCTAAAATCCCACTTAATTGAATTTTTTTCTAAGATGTACAAGCTTAGAGACTTTTGGTTTTCAATTCAACTTCAGCTTCGCGGTGTTTAAATTTCCAAACCTATAAAGACCTTTATGAAAAAGAACTTACAAATATTGTATTTCTGATATGGCGAATTATTGTAGAAGCTTGAGGTAAGAAGCAGTGAAATATCAATACTTTGTAGAACATCTTTTGATCATGCTGGCTTTTCATGGACTGTTTAACACATTCCTATGGAAAAAGATCATGTTTGAACCTACATTTCACAATGTTAGAGCCCTGAAATACTGCAGAATAGAATTAAGGCAGTACACTAGACCAGAAAGGAATACGCTACCTGAAAACATTCAGTGCAAGGAGATGAGCTGACTCACAAAATCCCAACAGACTCAGGGTGAAATCCCATTGAAATGAATGGGAGTTTGCAATTAAAATCAATGGGGCCAGAATTTTACCCTCAATTTTTAACAGAGTTGGCCTAGAGTGGGTTGGGTTTTAGTTTGTTCCCAGTGTTCATTTTTAAGGCAAGCCCTAGCTCTCTTTAGAAATGATGTTCCCATATCCCCTTAACTTTTAAGGTAAAGATAGAATACAGCTTTCTCTGGTACTCTCTACTGAGAACAAGAAGCCTTAGCCAACGCCCACTGAAGTCAGTGGATCAGGCCGTAACTGACTGCATAAGCTTGAAGCTCTCTTGAGCACCATCTTTTGAATCTTCCCAACCATATCAATGGGCTTCTGTCTCACAGAGCAGCTTCTCATGGTTATGTAGCAGAGGTGGGTAGAATTTTTCAGCCAAAACATATATTTTTTGGACAAAAATGCAGATTCAGGTTGACTGAAATACTTCACAAATTCATGTTGATTTCCCAAATTGTTTCAGCTGATAAAAACCTAAAGCCCACCCCCCCACCCCCGCAATCAAGAAGTTTTGTTTCGACATTCTCAAAATGAAATGTTTTGATTTTACAATTTGAAATGACTTTTCATTTTTACATTTCCTTCAAGTTCATTTTTTTAAAATGTGCTTAAAAAGCACAAAATGGAAAGAAAATATTACAGTTTACATTTAACATTTACAGTTAACATTTAATTTAATCCAAAACAATTTTTTGACTTTACCGTTCGCCCAAAAATTGAAAAAATCTTCATCTGTGTCACCATGTGTGTGTGTGTGTAAAATTATACACACACACACACTTAGATTTTCCAGAACTGCCCTTGAACCAAAAACCAGTTACTTGCACAGCTCTACAATGTAGGACCAAGCATCTTACAGCCTAACTCCCACATGAAGTTCTGTTGATTTCAGTGAGATCAGGTTGCAGGATTCATAGATTCCAACAGACTCCACTGAAATCAATGGGATGGCACGGTTCTACATATGCAAATCTGTTTGCAGGATCTGGCCTTTGGACTGGAATTTCCTCAGGGTATGGACCATCTTTAGTTTGCACAGCATGATACAAACCTATGATGCTGTCCACTAATGATAACTAACAAATGAATAGAAATATATTCAAACTCTTCTCTTATGTGAAGAAAGGAAGAAATGCAGCCTAAGAAGGAGTACATTGCCAAGAGCACCAATTCCCAAAAGGATGCACTAAGACATATCAGTTCTACTTTTTTTAAAATCGCTATTAGTAAATAGCACAAGTCGTAAAGCTAGTTGTACATTTGATGTAGAGAGATCCACAGTTAGGCATCCTGCATGTTGAGGGGACAGGGCCTTAGAGAGAGTGGCCTGAGCCCCAGAGATCAGATGTGGAATTTTCCAAAGTTCAGTGGTGCTTGGATCTGGAATTTGGGGTGAGGCTCATTTATAAACCATTAACTGCTTTCAGTTACATGCTGCAGAATGTCCTTGACTGATTTCAATGGGCTTCCACACAAGATTAAACTCACCGCAGAGCAGTGGATCCGCACAAGTCTACATGCCACGTAAATTCACAAAATAGGTATAAAACAATGGCTAGGCTCTAGGCATTGTGTTGGCCCTTGCACAGAGGTGAATGTCATCCATCACGACTAACAAACAGCTTGCAGGATTAGGCCCTTACATTGCTGAAATTCCACCATATATTCTCTGTTGCCCAGCACCGTGTGTAGTCATTTACACCAATGCACAGTGGAGGTAATTCACTACTATTAAATAGGGTTTTACACCCAATTCGCACTGATGCCCATGGCTACACAGAATCTGGCCCAAGCAGTTCAGATGAGGCATTTAATATGATTTCTTGTATGTGTTTATAAATATCTAAAAGATGCCACCTGTATGCAGCCAGGACCCTAGTAACTACATTTGAAAGGATGGATGTGTGCCCTGGAGGATAAATCTTGCGTTGGAGAGAGCACAGAGACCCTCTTCCATCTCCCCAATCCACAAGCAACACAGCAGGCTCTCTCCACAGTATCAATAAAAAGAAAAGGAGGACTTGTGGCACCTTAGAGACTAACAAAATTATCAGTCTAATGCTCTAATAAAAATAAAAATGCTCTAATAAATTTGTTAGTCTCTAAGGTGCCACAAGTACTCCTTTTTACGGATACAGACTAACACAGCTGCTACTCTGAAATCCATAGTATCAAAAGACAACTAGGAGAGATGACTGGCTACTGGGGATGGTCTACAGGTGAGGGGACTATCTATCTTTACACCCTGCCTAAATAGCATGCAAGCTGCAGTCAACAGTGAGTACCAACTGCAGGAGCAAGAGTGTGCACCCATCAGTCCATCCCTGCGTTCTCTGGCCAGAAGTTCTTCCAAAGAAGATTCAATTAACAGTCTCTGTTCCCTTTTTCTGCAGCACCCAGGATAGGATTTAGCCCCCAACCATTTTTTTCTATAAATAACCAGATTTTAAAAATAACAGAGAAAAGAACAGTGTTCTGTGTATTTCTCATTGTATTAGGTCCTGATCCCGCTCCCACTCAAGTCAATGGAAGTTTTGTGTTGTACAAAACATTCTCTTACACGAAGCATGGTTGTTTTCTCAATGAGCTGGTCTCTAGTAATCTCATCTGCCATATTCCCAAAGTCACAAGTTACAATCAGACTCCTCAGGAAGCAATATACTGCATTATAGTCTCCCCTAGTTTCTGCTCACACTGGCAAAATCTGTAGCGATTTGCTACTACATTCACTTTTGGTACAAAAAAGTTCTTTAATGCAGTGAGTGAAGTCTCATATTTATCATCTGCAAGGGCAAAAGTATAAAATATACGCTGCCCTTCTGCTCCAAGGCAGTGGATTAGCAGAGCACGCTTTCTTACTTCAGAAATCTCTGTAGCACTGATTGCAAGCAGATAAATCTCAAACATATGGATCCAGACAGTAAAAGCAATTGGAGGCTCATCTGGGCTTTGTATAAAGGGTACAGGTGGGTTCAGAGGCAGAAGATCCATCCTCATCACCAAAATGTTGTAGTAGCCAGGCAAGGTACTAGCAAACTTCAACAAGACTTTATTTTTTCAAGTGGAAACTTCTTTTCCAAGCTGCTGCTGTACCCTCAGTAGCTCTCACTCTGCCTCTTCAACTCTCCCCCCCCTTCCTGTTTCCTGTCCTTTCAGACTCCCAACAGCCAGCGCTCCCAGTTCTAATAATTACAAGCAACATCTAAACACCACATTTTGCCATCATTGTCAACAGGTACAGGAAGGAGCGAGGCTGCATGATTAAATCTGGTACTGCACATGGGGAGTTCTCTCTGGTCACCTTGATATCCAAGCTGGCCTGCCCCTTCCAGCCTCCTTCAGACCATTTACATTTTGGTGCTTTGCCATTGGTTGTTGGTCCTTCCATAGGCACCGAACCTGTGGGTGCTGCGGAGCTGGAGCACCTATGGAAAAAAAATACTGGGTGCTCAGTACCCATCAGCCACAGCTGTTCAGCAGAGCCCCCGATCAGCTAATTGGGGGCGCCACCAAACAGCTGTTTGGTGGCTCAGGAAGGGGTTTGGGGGAGGGCGGAGAGCAGTGAGCAGGCGGGGGCCTTGGGGAGAGGGCAGAGTGCAGGCGGGAAGAGGTGGAGAGGGCAAGGCTTCAGCGAATGGGGCGGAGCAGGGGCAGGAAGAGGCAAAGCAAGGGCAGGGCCTTGGGGAAAAGGGTGGAGTAGGGGTAGGGCTTCGGGGTGGAGCGGGGATGGAGTGCCCCCAGGGAAAACTAAAAGTCAGCTCCAATGAGTCCTTCCCTCAGTATGTCGCTCTGCTACCAGCACATATCTCATCACTCACCAACCTTTCCCTCCCTGTCAGCCATGTTTCATTCCTTCTTCTCTTCCCTTTTCCAGTCTCTTCCCCATCCACCTCCCTTTCCCCTTCCTATCACTCTCTGCCCCGCATTTCAACCCCGAATACCTGTATCATAAGTAACCCCAAAACAAAGCTATTAGAGACACAGCTAGTCAGTTGACTAACTATATACTCATCCTGTTCCATCCTCCCACACCCTGTGTGTTCTTTTGGGTTTTGTTTCCTTTACATAGGTCTTTATTATTGTTTAGACTGTAGGCTCTTTGGGACAGGCACTATAGTTTCTTGTGTGTGCAATGACTTCCACACATCTTAGGCTTTCTTAATAATCAGTGACAACCATATGTACAGTTTAATGTTCAGGGTGCTTTATATATGGCTCTAGAAGATACTTGATTTTTATAGAAATTACTTCCCTTTCCAGATGTCGATCTCTGCATAGGTAGATATTTTTAGACAAATTTGAACATTCCCATATAAGGGGCACTGAAAATATATTCATAGCTTCCCCTTCACCCTCCTCCTACTAAGAGTTGCGTTAAAAAAAAAAATCCCTAACTCTGCCCCACTGCAGAATGTCTCTTTTAAAATGTCACAGTGTTCATTTTCAGCCTCCTCTCTGGCATGGCTCTCTTATTGCTCTTTACATTTGCTACCTTGTTAAGCCCCATTGTGGTAAATAAAACATGAAGAGAAATAGAGAAAAATGTAAGGCTTTTATTTACTCTCATTTTTTGGATATATTTCTCTAGATGAATGCTTCTTCCTTTAATGAAACCCTTGACTGCTCCAGTGGTGAACGTGATTTAAGTACAGTGGAGACAGCTATGATTCACAAACCCTGTTCTGCTCCAGCACTGACCGTTATCTGATGCCTCTTCATGCACAGTTGCCCAAATGACAGTTTAATGGCTCACTGTAAAGGCTAGTTATTTTGTATCTCTATCCAGTGAAAATGGCTAATGGTGATAAGGAAAGGGAAAAACAAAGCAATTGTTCAGATCTTCAGACTCATCCAAGCTACTTAGCACGTGCCGAGAGCCTTCAATTAATTATTTCTTCAGTCCAGTGAAGCACTCCAAAATGATTTTAAAACTCACCAGCTGCACTGAGAGTCTATGTTAACAGGGTGCATGAAACTGAAGTTGCACATAAGCAGAACTAACAGATTTTTATCAGGGGGATATACCGATCACACCTAGGTTTACAAAAATAAACTTGAAAATATCCCAGCTGATTAAAAAAAAAGACAAAACCTTTCAGGTGATGGGGAATGACAGAGAAAAGTGTTGGGGGAAAACACCATAAAAATTGCTTCGGATGTCTATCCCAAGAGACAAAACTATTAGTGTCATCATTATGATGTTCACTTGGAAAAGAGGGAGGGAGGGAGGGAGGGAGAGAGAAGCTACATTACTGCATAGATAAAAATGAACAGAGGACAGCATAGGTTAAGAGAGAATTAATAGTAGAAGAAAAATCCCTAAGGCCTCAATTCAGCACACATCTAATTTCAAGCATGAGTAGTCCTGCTCAAAACTGTCTCTTTTCTGTTTGTACAGTGCCTAGCACAATGGAATCCAATCCTGATTGGGGATTTTGTGTGCTATAAGTATTTGCTGTAACCATTGAACTAAATGGGACTACTCACATGCTTACAATTAGGTGTGTGATTCAGTACCTTGCTGAGTCAGGGTCTGGGTCAATTTAGAGAAGATTAACACATGTAGGAACTATGTGTATGACATAATTTTAGGAAGATTATGCCAAATATATTTATCATCCTAAATACTGTACATGACAAAATATGTAAAGGGGTCTGATGGAAAAAAATGAATCAGAAATTTGTGAAAACGGTTTCCAAAATTCTCAGCGAATATTATTCACAATGAATTATTTATTTGGCCCAGTCTGAATGGCATAACCTGCTAACATTTAAAATACATACGGTATGCTCAGAGATGCTCAGCCCTTTGAGTTTAAGTATAATAAGAATCACTCTTGAATAATCAATTCAGGTTAATAATGAGACTAATCAACACTATATTCATGATGATGCCCAGTTCTGATGGCCTAGCTACAGTAACTGAAGAGGTGCAGGTTTCTGAGCAGCAAGCTGACAATTTTGTGATTCCCTCAGATAGGGCCAACATGGTTTTCCCCAGAGAACAGTTACTTGCTTACCTTATGTTTTCGGCACCATTTAATGTTTGTTTGTCTGGAGTCTATAACTAAGAAAAGACTAGCCTTATTCAGAGAGAATAAATGTTGGTATTCACATAGGGTCAGCTTCTATAAAGAACTACATGACACATGACAATAAGTATTTTTCCAAAATCTAACTGCCTATGCAGGCAGTCAATGAGACTCTGTAAAACTATTTGTAATAGTGTCACCAAATGACTCCAGTAATGTACATTTTGTCTCTTTGTTAGCCCATCCAAGAGGTTTCCAATGAGACTTTTTCTCTGCTTCTACCATCACCATTCCTGGTAAAGAGAAGGACAAGAAAGAAATTGCCAGGGGGGTGGGGCGGGGGCTGGGGGCATTCTCTTCTCCAGGTGACTACCAGAGATAACAGTGGCTGCTTCTTTGGACAGTACCATTCATCTTTCATTCCTTAAATATTTTGTTGTATTGAAATATTTTAAAGAACCAAACTTTTAAAGAGAAGGCCAAAATGACTATGGAAGAAATACATATCCATATGTTCTGGCATTCATACACACATTTGTGCATGTTAATCAGGTAACAACAGATGCAAATTGAACTTGTATGGACAAATATGTATTTGCATATGCAACTACCTGATTTTCACACACAAACTTAAGTGCTTAATGCTATGGTATTTCTGTGTTCTCATTCTTTACATGTACCCCTTCACCTACCTTCCCTTTCCTATAATGTTCTATATCTGTAGATACACAAAGCACACATTTATATTTTATCCCCATTTTACAGAGGAGGAACTTGAGACACAGAAATATTTGTGTAAGCATGTTCTAAATATGCCATTTCTCTTTCATACCCACTGGCAAGTTTTCCATATAATGGCAGCCTTTTTCAGACTGGTAGAAAACTTTAGGGATACCTAATTGTGTTCCCACATTTAGAAGCATCCAGTAAACAGGTAAGGCACCTCAGCATAGAAAGCTAACTAGCCTGTAATAGCAAAAGGCACATTGTTGAATAGCTCATGTTAATTTCTGAAAGGGCCAAAGGCAATTCGTGTGGCAGCTGAGAGCTCAATATTTAAACTTGTTTGCCTAGAATTAGGCACCTAAATCTAGATTTAGTCACCTAAATATCAATGTTACGTAGTTAAGTGCCTAAACTAAATTCAGCATAAAGCTGGTATTAACATGCCTAAATACAGATTTAGATGCGTGACTGTTGGCACCCAAATTTGAGAATTGAGTCCAGAATGAGTTCTGTTTTCCAGCACCCAGAAGGCATAAGACAGGGACATAAGATAGCTTTTCTGTCTTCACTGATAGAAGCAAATAAACACTGCTCATCTGTCATTTCCAGTTCATGCAACACTCTCCAGTACTTCTCAGTCTCATGAAGGAAGCCAAGGCATATGGTGATACAGACAGGATAACTTTCTCCTCTTACCTGTGAAGCAGGCAGCTATCAACGTCAATCTAACTGCGTATTCTATTGTTATCTCAAAAACAGAGAACATGTAGAATGGTACTGCATATGCAAATGTGTGTATAAGCATGTAGATACTAGTCTGGATAAATCTCTGTCTATATAGAAGTGTAATGTATTAGGCTGTTTTATGGCCCATATGTTCATCACTTGCTATCTTTTATGTGTATCACACACACAATATATTCTCACTTACTTTTTCTTGACCTGCAGCATATATTTTTTTAAAAAAATCCAGTTTAATGAAAGAATTTCACATTTCCCAGTGCTACTGTTTTCTCTTGCACAAAGATGGCTATTAGAGTCAAAGTGGAATGTTAATTACCAGGAATGGTGGCTCTCGGATTAATGGGATAATTGATAATACCTGCATGCAAAAATGTCTCATCGAGGTGTTTTTAAGATTTAATTAATTAGCCATGTGATTTGGATAGTAGACATTGACCATTCGCTTTAACAGTCCTTTATCAGGCTTTTTCAGAAATCTCTGTTTAGCTTTTAGGGATGATTAGTTCAGGAAAAGCAAACGGAGGAATGGAGGGGTGTGAGATGTCACAAGGGAATAAGTAGCCCTTTGTCCTGTCATGAACTATTAAAAAAAAACAAAAAACAAAAAACCACCCCACATTCAAACAGGATTTAATCATGGCAGTGGTCTGTACACATTGCTCTTAGGGTTAGATACCGCCATAAATAACATATAGGCTTGGAGACTAGGATGACAAAGTTGTTCACAGCTTATTGTCATAGAATCATAGAATCATAGAATCATAGAATATCAGGGTTGGAAGGGACCCCTGAAGGTCATCTAGTCCAACCCCCTGCTTGAAGCAGGACCAATTCCCAGTTAAATCATCCCAGCCAGGGCTTTGTCAAGCCTGACCTTAAAAACTTCCAAGGAAGGAGATTCCACCACCTCCCTAGGCAACGCATTCCAGTGTTTCACCACCCTCTTAGTGAAAAAGTTTTTCCTAATATCCAATCTAAACCTCCCCCACTGCAACTTGAAGCCATTACTCCTCGTTCTGTCATCTGCTACCATTGAGAACAGTCTAGAGCCATCCTCTTTGGAACCCCCTTTCAGGTAGTTGAAAGCAGCTATCAAATCCCCCCTCATTCTTCTCTTCTGCAGGCTAAACAATCCCAGCTCCCTCAGCCTCTCCTCATAAGTCATGTGTTCTAGACCCCTAATCATTTTTGTTGCCCTTCGCTGGACTCTCTCCAATTTATCCACATCCTTCTTGTAGTGTGGGGCCCAAAACTGGACACAGTACTCCAGATGAGGCCTCACCAATGTCGAATAGAGGGGGACGATCACGTCCCTCGATCTGCTCGCTATGCCCCTACGTATACATCCCAAAATGCCATTGGCCTTCTTGGCAACAAGGGCACACTGCTGACTCATATCCAGCTTCTCGTCCACTGTCACCCCTAGGTCCTTTTCCGCAGAACTGCTGCCTAGCCATTCGGTCCCTAGTCTGTAGCGGTGCATTGGATTCTTCCGTCCTAAGTGCAGGACCCTGCACTTATCCTTATTGAACCTCATCAGATTTCTTTTGGCCCAATCCTCCAATTTGTCTAGGTCCTTCTGTATCCTATCCCTCCCCTCCAGCGTATCTACCACTCCTCCCAATTTAGTATCGTCCGCAAATTTGCTGAGAGTGCAATCCACACCATCCTCCAGATCATTTATGAAGATATTGAACAAAACCGGCCCCAGGACCGACCCCTGGGGCACTCCACTTGACACCGGCTGCCAACTAGACATGGAGCCATTGATCACTACCCGTTGAGCCCGACAATCTAGCCAGCTTTCTACCCACCTTATAGTGCATTCATCCAGCCCATACTTCCTTAACTTGCTGACAAGAATACTGTGGGAGACCGTGTCAAAAGCTTTGCTAAAGTCAAGAAACAATACATCCACTGCTTTCCCTTCATCCACAGAACCAGTAATCTCATGATAAAAGGCGATTAGATTAGTCAGGCATGACCTTCCCTTGGTGAATCCATGCTGGCTGTTCCTGATCACTTTCCTTTCATGCAAGTACTTCAAGATTGATTCTTTGAGGACCTGCTCCATGATTTTTCCAGGGACTGAGGTGAGGCTGACTGGCCTGTAGTTCCCAGGATCCTCCTTCTTCCCTTTTTTAAAGATTGGCACTACATTAGCCTTTTTCCAGTCATCCGGGACTTCCCCGGTTCGCCACGAGTTTTCAAAGATAATGGCCAATGGCTCTGCAATCACAGCCGCCAATTCCTTCAGCACTCTCGGATGCAACTCGTCCGGCCCCATGGACTTGTGCACGTCCAGCTTTTCTAAATAGTCCCTAACCACCTCTATCTCCACAGAGGGCTGGCCATCTCTTCCCCATTTTGTGATGCCCAGCGCAGCAGTCTGGGAGCTGTCCTTGTTAGTGAAAACAGAGGCAAAAAAAGCATTGAGTACATTAGCTTTTTCCACATCCTCTGTCACTAGGTTGCCTCCCTCATTCAGTAAGGGTCCCACACTTTCCTTGGCTTTCTTCTTGTTGCCAACATACCTGAAGAAACCCTTCTTGTTACTCTTGACATCTCTCGCTAGCTGCAGCTCCAGGTGCGATTTGGCCCTCCTGATTTCATTCCTACATGCCCGAGCAATATTTTTATACTCTTCCCTGGTCATATGTCCAACCTTCCACTTCTTGTAAGCTTCTTTTTTATGTTTAAGATCCGCTAGGATTTCACCGTTAAGCCAAGCCGGACGCCTGCCATATTTACTATTCTTTCGACTCATCGGGATGGTTTGTCCCTGTAACCTCAACAGGGATTCCTTGAAATACAGCCAGCTCTCCTGGACTCCTTTCCCCTTCAAGTTAGTCCCCCAGGGGATCCTGGCCATCCGTTCCCTGAGGGAGTCGAAGTCTGCTTTCCTGAAGTCCAGGGTCCGTATCCTGCTGCTTACCTTTCTTCCCTGCGTCAGGATCCTGAACTCAACCAACTCATGGTCACTGCCTCCCAGATTCCCATCCACTTTTGCTTCCCCCACTAATTCTACCCGGTTTGTGAGCAGCAGGTCAAGAAAAGCGCCCCCCCTAGTTGGCTCCTCTAGCACTTGCACCAGGAAATTGTCCCCTACGCTTTCCAAAAACTTCCTGGATTGTCTATGCACCGCAGTATTGCTCTCCCAGCAGATATCAGGAAAATTAAAGTCACCCATGAGAATCAGGGCATGCGATCTAGTAGCTTCTGTGAGCTGCCAGAAGAAAGCCTCATCTACCTCATCCCCCTGGTCCGGTGGTCTATAGCAGACTCCCACCACTACATCACTCTTGTTGCACACACTTCTAAACTTAATCCAGAGACACTCAGGTTTTTCTACAGTTTCGTACCGGAGCTCTGAGCAGTCATACTGCTCCCTTACATACAGTGCTACTCCCCCACCTTTTCTGCCCTGCCTGTCCTTCCTGAACAGTTTATAACCATCCATGACAGTACTCCAGTCATGTGAGTTATCCCACCAAGTCTCTGTGATTCCAATCACATCATAGTTCCTTGACATTACCAGGACCTCCAGTTCTCCCTGCTTGTTTCCAAGGCTTTGTGCATTCGTATATAAGCACTTGAGATAACCTGTTGATCGCCCCTCATTCCCAGTATGAGGCAGGAGCCCTCCCCTCACTGCATATAGCAGACTACGAGATCATTTATTATACTTATATGTCCACTGCATATAGCAGACTACGAGATCATTTATTATACTTTCCAGAAGCCTTTTGGTGCAATCATACTGGATCCTCTTTTCAGTCTTGAAAATTTAGCAAACTACCAAAAAATCGGTCAAAAGAGCTTGCCTTATGAACATTTTGGTTTTGGGAAAATCTGCCAGCACCTAAAATAGGCATCATTTTGTGATTGATCTGAAAGCTCATAACTGATTATTTGCTGCTGAAGTAAAAGGTATCACATTATCTACTTAATCCATTTTCTTTCATGTGTTTTTGTAACAGATAAGGGCACATTCTTCCTAGAGATGGGTCTGAGTCACAAAATTCTGATCAGGATTTTGAACTCTCCAAATCATGACAAATTTACCCATATTGCAGGAATAGATACAGTGGCTGGTCATGAAATTCCCACTGTCCCACCAATATACTTCAACCATAGTAGTATATAGTCTCAATGGCACACTCAATCCTTGTCTTTTATTCTATGGCTGCCAATAAAGGGGTTCAGAGTAACAGCCGTGTTAGTCTGTATTCACAAAAAGAAAAGGAGTACTTGTTGCACCTTAGAGACTAACCAATTTATTTGAGCATATGCTTTCATGAGCTACAGCTCACTTCATCAGATGCATACTGTGGAAAGTGTAGAAGATCTTTTTATATACACACAAAGCATGAAAAAATAATGAAAAAAGCATGATTTTCATGCTTTGTGTGTATATAAAAAGATCTTCTACACTTTCCACAGTATGCATCCGATGAAGTGAACTGTAGCTCACGAAAGCTTATGCTCAAATAAATTGGTTAGTCTCTTAAGGTGCCACAAGTGCTCCTTTTCTTTTTGCGAATAAAGGGGTTGTTTGTGGTAGAACTTATGATGTCAGCACCAGCCACTGGGAACTGGATTGAGATCACTGAATTGATTTCAGATAACCACTGAACAGCTGTCATATAACAATATTTAGCTCTTTTAATCAGTGGATCTCAAAGCACTTTACTAAGAGAGGTAAGTGTCATTATCCCCATTTTACAGATCGAGAAACTAAGGCACAAGGAGGAAAATGACTTGCCCAAAGTCACTCAGTAGCAGAGCCAGGAATAAAACCTAGATTCCCTGAGTCTAAGTCCAGTGCTCGATCCAGTATGTTATGTTGGTCAGTTACTACAACTATCCACCTAAGCTGGTGTTCTAGAGACAAAAGGCTCAATCTCCCTGCTAGGCTCCTGAGATACCTGATCTTCCAACAACAGAATTCCACTCCTAACATTGATAAAGGGTCAGTGATATGGACTATAGAGGACTACGAGAATCATTCCACTAAAATTATGAAATTCATGTTAAACCTCTAGTTCCCATTCAGAATGTGTTTCTACATAAATTTCCTAGAAAGTTCTTTCATTTCTGCTCTGTAGGTTTCTTATCTTCTAAAAACATAATAAAAAAATTCATAATGTAACAAAAAAAATCAATGGTAAAAACATGTGATAAATAAAACCCTCAGTTATAAAAGGCCAAATTTAAAATAGCCAAAAAAGTAAAATAGAATGTCTTCTCTCTAGTTTTGATAAGGTCACATCTAAGAATCAGTAAAAATAATATGGCTCAATACTGCCGTCTCCTTATGTAAATCTTTTACTGAAGTCAAGGGCAACTTTTCATGTGCAAGGATTAGCTCTTGTAAGATACTTGTTTAAATTGTGCTCTCAAATGAGGACCCCTTTTCTAACTTGGCCGTTCAAATGTCGTGAACATTATTTTCTAATTTGGCTTTTTGAGGAACACAGATGAAGGGTCACAATTTCAAACAGTGGCCTATAATTCTGAATGCCAAGGTACACACATTGCCATTTGTATGCAGAATTGTTGCACTTTGAAATATGGGTTCCAAAGTACACAATCAGACTATATGAATTGCATGTGTAAATGTAACTGTGTGCGCAAACGGCTTGGCACTCAAAATATTAATATCCAGAATTAGATACTGGGTCACTGCTGCATGAAAATTTAGCCACAATTATTTTTGATCAAACAGCTTATTCATTTTTTTTTGGTGGTGGTGGTGACCCTAAATGGGCCAAATATTTATCTGGTGTAAATTGGTTTATCTTCATGAACGTCAACGGAGGTAGGTCAATTTAATCCAGTTGAGAATCTGGCCCACGTACTGTAGAGGAAAGCATCATCCCAACTGGATTTGAAGCCTCTCCTGAACCAGAATCAGATATTTTCCCATTAGGCTGCAGTGGTCTTCCTTCTCCTTTCACTTATACAAGTTTAGCTCCATTGATTTCAGATGAATTACTCTTGATTTATGCCATTTTAACATGGAGGAAAATTAGGTCCAGACTGGAGTATAGGCTAAAATACTACTGGTATCTATATGTGTTATGTTAGTAGTAAGGACATGTAACAGAATAACCTCCTGTGACAGGAGCCATTCAACATCGGGGTTGATTTTATTCTCACATTATTTTTACATCGGTATAGCTCTATTAACTTCAACCGAGTTGTTCCTTACAACAGTGTAAGTGAAAGGTGAATTGGCCCCAACACATTATAATGACATTCCACAGGGTAATTTTAAATAATTCTATTCTTTGTTCATTATATTTGAATTTTTAATTTGCACAGAAATTGATTAGAATGCTAACGGCCAGATCCTTAGCTGGGGAATGTTGGTGTAACTTCTCTGACTTGGTCCTCAATCTGAGAACACTGAAACCGAGTTCTAACGATGTGTAAATTGCTCTAATTAAAAAAAAAACCTCATCACTATAATTTTAAAAACAGCAGAAATCAAACAAATACCATTTTAAAAAAATCTACATTGTTTTTCATTTTGCAATGTGAAAATTGATCTCTGTTTTCCTTCCAATTACAAAAGACTGGTATTCTTTACTGTACACTCCCGTTCACATTATGAATTACATGTCACATATTGCAAGGCTATAACTGCAACTGAAAGACTGAAGGTTGATAAAATCTACTCCAGGTTCTTCAGTGTCAGGAGACTTATCAGCCTGCAAATTGCAAGACCAAGATTTAGGGTGGGTAAATAAATAAATGCTGAATGACTATTTACCCCAGACTAGTTCAACATTCCTTGAGGAGAGCTTTGACAATATAATAATGGGACTGTACACATATATCTCAGTACACATTATGAACATTAATGAATTAAATCCCTAAGCCTGCAAGGAGCTCTGCACATGAGTGTGCTCATGTAGGCTCAGGGCCTTAGTGTCACAGCCCTCCTACAAGGTCCATTTTACAAATGAGGAGACCATGGCCCAAAGACGGAAGGATTGACTGCTTCATCCTTTTGATTTTATTGCATCCAAACTGACTCATGTCCATCACTTGAAGAGTGGAGCATCAAATGGATAAGCCAGTCCCTGTTGACTTTATTTTTCTAGAGCACAGATTTCTAGGTGGGGGAATGAAGCCATTGTATTTAGTTTGGAAATATCCATACTGTGTGGATACTTTTATGTCACCTGAACTTGACCATTACTACTATCTGAAAACCATGGGAAAAGTGTCACAGCCTGTTCTTAATTATCCCTACCATATTAGGGTGCGTACCTGGGGTTACATTCTGCTGTTGGTTATGCATTTGCAAGCCCTTTATAGGCAGTGGGATGCAACGTACGTATTCTGGCATAATGACAAACAATATTTGACCTATGATTTTTAGGAACCCATATTGTCTGGGTTCTGTTAGCATCTATAATAGATAAAAATGAAAGCAATTTATATTACAGTTGCAAGTCATGAACAAATATTGCCCATTATTCAGACAAAAAATTCACACTATGAACACTACCTTCTAATCTCAACCCCCTACCAACCAAAACAAATAGGAGATTAATGTAATCTAAAAAATAAAAACCCTTCCTCCCACCCCAAGCAGATTTTTGATCCTGAAAATGAAGAAGAGCCAGAAACTATGAAGTCCACCAGGAACCTTACTATTGTTATTGATGTTACGTGGAACATACTACAGCTCAGTTACTAGTGACGTGTGGCAGTATAAAACAGAGAGAGAGACTGATCCTCAACTGGTATAGATCAGCATAGCTTCACTGAACTGCACCCAAAAACACCAGCAGAGTAGCTGGCCTTGAAATTCTTGAATCTAAGTTATAAAGAAAGAGGCGCTTGCAAGCAATACATGGTACTTTATCCAGCCGTGCAGCAGTGGCTTGAGGTTTTCAGATTCATGTTCTGCTACAAGGCTGTCTTCCTTTTAATTAGCACTCCAGGAAAAAGCACATGGCTAGCACACAAGGAAGATGAATAATACTTGCTAGTCTAAGCCTTTTAAGGGATCCTGCTTCTCTCTCTCTCACACACACACACACACACACACACACACACCACAAAACTACAGGAAGCTCTATTGCAGTCTACATTCTTTAGAATTACTACCAGTAAGAACACCCTGCACTCCGTGTTCTGTTTATCTGTTTGAGCAGGTAGAATATGTACACTCTATCAGGCAATTCACATAGAGATTTTAATAGCAGAATGTAATTCCTCAGGGCAAGAAAAATGAAAGTGAAAGGTCTATGAATTATTACAAACCCACTCAATCTCTTCTGGCCATGCAGCAGTGCCCTGAACTGTAAAGGCGTTTTTTTCTTGTGGTTAAGTTACCATGGAAGATGAAATAGTCACACAGATGTACTGGTCAGTAGAAACCGTTATTGCTAGCTGTATACGGACTATAAATACTTTTTGGTTCTGATTTATAACCTCTCTCTATTGTATAAAGAAAAAAAAATACCCCAGAAATATTTGTTTGTTTTTAAACAACTTTTTCAGACAAAAAGTTTTCTTTTTCCAAAATAATATTTTTGGTGTTAAACCTCTGTTGTGAAGATGCATCAGGTAACTCGCCAGGCTATTTGGAAACAAAACTCATTTCTGTTACAGTGAAGTTATTTTCTGCTCCATGAATATCTCCCAACACATCTTGGCTCTAGACCATATTGTTTTGTGGTTTGTTATCTTGCGGTCTTCCTCAAGGATTACTGTATGGCTTGGAGTATAAACTAAATGCCGACTGAATTTCTTCCCAAAGCAAAGTCCATTCTCTGAATCTCTGAAGGACCTCCTGAACAAGCGTGCAAGTTTATCTTTAAGTGGATAGTTTTTATGGTGAACAACAGAACTTTCCATGTATAAGTGTAAGGAGGAAAGTGCTGAGCGGGAGAAGGATCTCGTAGGTAGGGCCCTGGATTGAGACTCAGGAGACTTAGATTCAACGCCCAGCTCAGACACAGACTTCCTAGGTGACATTAAGCTACTCAGCTAATATGCTTTCTGCCTCCGTTTCCCATATGTAAAACAGAGATAATGCCCACAAGTGTGTTGTAAGGATAAAATCCATTCGTAGTTGTGAGAAACTCAGATATTTATGGTGATGAGGGCTATATAAGTACCTAGGTAGATGGATAGATAGAGAATGAGAATACTGCCACATAGCCACTGAGTCACTCCCAACTAGCGTCTTGAGCAAGGCCTAAGCTAAGCACCTCATCAGCATGACAAAGATCACATGTAAGTCCACCTCTTCTCAGATACACCTAATTCTTTACCCACATGTTGTCTCTTTTTATCCTGTGAACTTGTAATACACTGGGCAGAGAGACCGCTTGAGACTTATTGGTCTAGATGCTCTGCTGTGCCCTGTATCCACTTGGTGCACTGGGAAGGGGGGCAAATGACCCAGTTGCCACTCCCAGGTCCTGGGGCCAGTTCTAACCTTGCGTAGAGCAGCCTCCACGAGCTCCTGTAAAATACACTGTCTGACTATGATCCCCTCGGGGCCATTAGCTAGTGGAAAATACCTGGGCAATAGCTCTCCGCACCCCCTGTTGCCTCCAATGCCAGGGGTTTTATACATGTGGAGTGTGCCACAGGAACCAGCTATGCCAGTTCTACATTCACTGGGAGACTGGGGAAATCTGGCAGCTTTGTGTCTCCTTCATGCAAACAGAACAGGGCAAAAGGATCAGACCCTGGCAAAGAACCTGGCTCCCTACCTCTCAGTGCTTAGTAAAATGCCTGGCACTTACCACCTCTAGTTTCTATCTCCAACGAATGATACTACACTTGCACTGACTCACAACATTCTTACGCCCCCTGCAGCACAAGGGCTTACAGAATCAGGGCACTTTATGCCTGTCCTCCTTTCGTTTCTCTCCATGTAAAATGGATGTTTACCATTCTAAGAACCCCATCCAATTTAAAGTGAGAAAAGCTAGACTCAACCTCCTTTCCCTGAAACACAGAGGAGAGAACATGTTTCAAATCACATACCTTACATTGATAAAAGCTCAAGCTACCTGACACAGTTCAGTAACAGTGACGATACAAACAGAAGCCAGTCCATGGGAGGCCTGTGCTGATTTTACAAGGTGCTCAGGTCACCATCAAACTTTGTGATGAGGAATGTGTGTAACAATTTCACCTTGTTTGATTGAAATATTTGCATTATAACTTGTTTGGGATTAAAAAAAGTATTAGGAACTTAATACTTCACATTGGTTTTGGTCTGTGAATTTTTGAATCATCTAGAGAATATGAGCTCCTTGATGAAAAGTACTATTTTGTGTTATGAACCAGAAAATAATGGCCTATCAGACTATAGAAAGTGGTCTAAAGCATCTATCTTTAATCTTTTTGTGTAAGTGTTCTAGACACTGTAATTTCCAATAACAATAATGGAATAAATACCTCATTAACCCCTTTAAAGCTTTCAACACCATGACAATATCTAAATGAACTGTCAGTGGAACAGGCATTGTTCAGTAAGACAGTAGACCAGAAAGTTAATATTGAGCTATATCCTCAATGGGGTAACTGAAATGTATCCTTATTCTCAACAATCTGATGGCTTATATATTGTCACTAACGTATAAGGGGAAATCTAAAGGGATCATAAATCATATCACCTTTGGAACAAGAGATAAAAATAGCATTTACTGAACTTTGGAAGGAATGTTTGTTTAGACAGAGTTTAACTCTCAGAAGAGCCACTACTTGAACTTCATATTTATGCATTTCTGATCCATAAACCTATTGATATGGCACTATACTAGTCATAAATTAGTATTCAGACAGACTAATACCCACTGCTGTGCTGAATGTCATGGATATTTATTGAATGGGAAGTAAAAGTGTAATGTCAAGTTTGAGCAGAATATTCACATAACAATAAAAAGTAAAGATTTGGCTTTAGGGAACAATTCACAGTGCTTGAATGCATGAAAAAGGAAAGTAGGCAACTTGTTCAAAAATAAGAAGAATTGAATTATTAAGTATGGTTAGATGGTGAACGTGTCTAGATCAAAATCAAACCCTGTGGATGAAAATAAAGAAGGACTACATTATACAGGACAATAGACATTCTATTGACTTGAACAACATGGTAATAGCCATTGCGGTAAAAGTACCACAAAAATCATAGAATCATAGAATATCAGAGTTGGAAGGGACCTCTGGAGGTCATCTAGTCCAACCCCCTGCCCAGAGCAGGACCAATCCCCAACTAAATCATCCCAGCCAGGGCTTTCTCAAGCCTGACCTTAAAAACTGCTAAGAAAGGGGAGTCCACCACCTCCCTAGGTAACACATTCCATTGTTTCACCACCCCCATAGTGAAAAAGTTTTTCCTCATATCCAACCTAAATCTCCCCCACTGCAACTTCAGACCATTACTCCTTGTCCTGTCATCTGCTATCACTGAGAATAATCTAGATCCATCCTCTTTGGATCCACCTTTCAGGTAGTTAAAAGCAGCTATCAAATCCCCCCCCATTCTTCTCTTCCATAGACTAAACAATCCCAGTTCCCTCAGCCTTTCCTCATAAGCCATGTGTTCCAGACCCCTACTCATCTTTGTTGCCCTGCGCTGTACCCTCTCCAATTTCTCCACATTCTGCTTGTAGTGTGGGGCCCAAAACTGGACACAGTACTCCAGATGAGGCCTCATCAATGTCGAATAGAGGGGAACGACCACGTCCTTCGATCTGCTGGCAATGCCCTGACTTATACACCCCAAAATACCATTGGCCTTCTTGGCAACAAGGGCACACTGTTGACTCATATCCAGCTTCTCATCCACTGTCACCCCTAGGTCCTTCTCTGCAGAACTGCTGCCTAGCCATTCGGTCCCTAGTCTGTAGCGGTGCATTGGATTCTTCCGTCCTAAGTGCAGGACTCTGCACTTGTCCTTGTTGAACCTCATCAGATTTATTTTGGACCAATCTTCTAATTTGTCTAGGTTCCTCTGTATCCTATCCCTACCCTCCAGCGTATCTACCACTCCTCCCAGTTTAGTGTCATCCGCAAACTTGCTGAGGGTGCAATCCACACCATCCTCCAGATCATTAATGAAGATATTGAACAAAACCGGCCCCAGGACCGACCCTTGGAGCACTCCGCTAGATACCGGCTGCCAACTAGACATGGAGCCATTGACCACTACCTGCTGAGCCCAACAATCTAGCCAGCTTTCTACCCACCATCCATCCAGCCCATACTTCTTTATACTTGCTGACAAGAATACTGTGGGAGACCGTGTCAAAAGCTTTGCTAAAGTCAAGGAATAACACGTCCACTGCTTTCCCTTCATCCACAGAACCAGTTATCTCATCATAGAAGGCAATTAGATTAGTCAGGCATGACTTTCCCTTGGTGAATCCATGCTGACTGTTCCTGATCACTTTCCTCTCGTCTAAGTGCTTCAGAATTGATTCCTTGAGGACCTGCTCCATGATTTTTCCAGCTACTGAAGTGAGGCTGACTGGCCTGTAGTTCCCAGGATCCTCCTTCTTCCCTTTTTTAAAGATTGGCACTACATTAGCCTTTTTCCAGTCTTCCGGGACTTCCCCCGATCGCCATGAGTTTTCAAAGATAATGGCCAATGGCTCTGCAATCACATCCACCAATTCCTTTAGCACTCTCGGATGCGACGCATCCGGCCCCATGGACTTGTGCACATCCAGCATTTCTAAATAGTCCCAAACCACTTCTTTCTCCACAGAGGGCTGGCCACCTCCTCCGCATGCTGTGCTGCCCAGTGCAGTAGTCTGGGAGCTGACCTTGTTCGTGAAGACAGAGGCAAAAAAAGCATTGAGTACATTAGCTTTTTTCACATCCTCTGTCACTAGGTTGCCTCCCTCATTCAGAGGAATTTGTCCCAGAGTCTGCTGGATATCAGGATTTAGTTTAAAATCATAATGCAATTCTCAAGCAGTTGCATGGAGATATACAGAGCAGAATATCAGAGATGAGTTCCACCATGTAGACCTGAAGGAAGAATTTTGCCCTTTATAAAAACGACAAATAGGTATTTCATTCAAAGAATGCATAATAGTTTTGAAAAAATACTAAGCTGAGATGTTCAGCTCAGAGGAGCAGGACACCCAATTCTAGGTGGGAAAGAAGCATACAAGTGCTCTAGGCAGCTTTGCACATCTCTGCCTTAAAAGCAATCCAACTGATTTTTCAGACACTAGTTGCTTATATATTAGAATCATGCTCAATCCAAAGCAACAGTGGGTGGGATTTTCAAAAGCATCCAAGTGACTTAGGAGCACAAGGCCCATTAAAAATAAATGAGCCTCAGGTTTTGGGTGTCCAGCCTGAGACACCCCAAAGGGGCCTGATTTTCAAAGAGCAGGTGTTCAAACACTTTCTGACAATCAGGGCCCACTTAATGGAGCAGAAATGTGGCATCCAAAACACAAGACACCAAAATCACTAGCACTTCTGAAAATGTAAGCCATAGAAAACAACCAAAAAAAAAAAAAAGAAGGGGTACCCTGAGACATTAAATTACAGCACTGGGATGTCATCCCCATTTGGGCTGATTGCAAAGTTTGAACCCTGAACCTTCAACAAGAACCTCTAACCACCTGAGCTAATTGTCTAAGTCCCCTAGCTGGAAGCCAAAGCAGACTCATATACCTTTGTGGCTCAGCCATTCACAAGACATGCAGCATATCCTTAACAGTGGGTTACAAAGCACTTGAGGTGTGGAATTGCATCTCCCCATCAGGAGTTCTGGGGTGTCTGCCTCCCAAAGCTCCCACAGAGTGCAGCTGTTACCCCACTCTCAAAGAGGGTGCAGTGTGCTCTTCCCTCCACAGCCAGTCAGCTTGGTTGGGACTCTGCCTCCCTCTCATGCTCCCTGCCCCATGTGAGATGACCAGGGGGGCTAGTCAGGTGTAGGCCTTGAGCCCACGGTAGTATAAACAGATATGATTGGTATCTAGCTGCCATTTGTGCCTCTGAAACTCTCCTCCAATGTTTTCAGAGATCTCACTGGGGCAGTGCAACTCTCACTCTCTCCCATGCAGGCCTAAGTCTACCAGGTACAATCTGACCCCAAATGGTGGAAGTTTGTGCCTCATCACTACAGAATGGGGTTCAGAAGTTTTCTTTTTTACATATCTTAGAAGAATGTAACCCCCATTTCAGGCTATAAAAATGATGGACCTCAAGAATGCAGACGCAAAGGTGTTGTGGACTTCTGAGACTTTTTATTTCTGATGTCTTGCAATATACCACCATCAAAACCATCTCCCAACCAGCACATGAAATCTATGCAGAATTAATTTGGCAATCTCTTTTAAGGCAAAAGAAACACTTGACTGATTGTAGTAGGAAATGAACTTCCCAAAATGCGAGCTGAAGCAAAAAGGTGTGGGCTGGAATTAACTCTTTACATGCATTACGACACCTGCTACAACAGGAAGATGCTTAACACAATATGTAGACAAAGCCAAATGAGGGGTAAGCAAACCAGTTTGGAAAATATAAGAGCGACCTTCCTCCTCCTCTGCACCCTTTGTCCATCTCTAAACTCAAACTTTTTGGAAGGTTGACAACAGAGAGGTACTTACCCCAAAACCCTGGAGTCATATTTGCATTTAAGGCCTAATTCTGATCTCAGTTACACCAGTGTAAATCAGAAGTAGTGTTACTCCGGAAGTTAATGCTCATGACAACTGTTAAGTCCTGTTAACCTGAATTTATATTTTACAGTGGAAAAAAGGAAACCCCAATATAAATTGCTGCTTACATTGGGTTCTGAGCACTCTGGTCCAAATTCTGCAAAGCACTGAATCACATAGTTAACTTTACATGCACTTGCTTAGAGTTAAGCATGAGGTTACACGCCTTGCTGGATCTGTATCAGAACCAGAGTGCCCAGCATCCTGCAGATGATTTTCATAATAAACAAATTTGATGCTCAAGACAAGGAGCACATAGTACTTGTCATAAATATAAAGGGAAGGGTAAACCCCTTTAAAATCCCTCCTGGCCAGAGGAAAACTCCTCTCACCTGTAAAGGGTTAAGAAGCTAAAGGTAACCGTGCTGGCACCTGACCAAAATGACCAATGAGGAGACAAGATACTTTCAAAAGCTGGGAGGAGGGAGAGAAACAAAGGGTCTCTGTCTGTCTATATGCTGCTTTTGTCGGGGATAGACCAGGAATGGAGTCTTAGAACTTTTAGTAAGTAATCTAGCTAGGTATGTGTTGGATTATGATTTCTTTAAATGGCTGAGAAAAGAATTGTGCTGAATAGAATAACTATTTCTGTCTGTGTATCTTTTTTGTAACTTAAGGTTTTGCCTAGAGGGATTTTCTATGTTTTGAATCTAATTACCCTGTAAGGTACCTACCATCCTGATTTTACAGAGGTGATTTCTTTACTTCTATTTACTCCTATTTCTATTAAAAGTCTTCTTGTAAGAAAACTGAATGCTTTTTCATTGTTCTCAGATCCAAGGGTTTGGGTCTGTGGTCACCTATGCAAATTGGTGAGGTTTTTTATCCAACATTTCCCAGGAAAGGGGGGGGGGTGCAAGTGTTGGGAGGATTGTTCATTGTTCTTAAGATCCAAGGTTCTGGGCCTGTAGTCACCTAGGCAAATTGGTGAGGATTTTTACCAAACCTTGTCCAGGAAGTAGGGTGCAAGGTTTTGGGAAGTATTAGGGGGGAAAGACGTTTCCGAACAGCTTTTCCCCAGTTACCAGTATTTGTTTGGTGGTGGTAGCGGCCAATCCAAGGACAAAGGGTGGAACATTTTGTACCTTGGGGAAGTTTTGACCTAAGCTGGTAAAGATAAGCTTAGGAGGTTTTCATGCAGGTCCCCACATCTGTACCCTAGCGTTCAGAGTGGGGGAGGAACCTTGACAGTACTAACTAGAACAAGGCAGACAGGGCTCACAGAGGGCTCAAGTGGGACTTCAGTCATGCATAGGCTTTAGGCTGGCCCTCTACATGGAGATGAATTTCATCTCAGTTCCTAACCCCCGTTATTCCATTTTTTGGTTCTCTTGAGTAGAGACGTCTGATTTGGCTAATTTCCCCCTCACTTATATGGTGACTTACTAGTGTGAACAAATTTTAAATAGGGTATTATTTAATAATAATAATAATTAAATAATGATTAAATAATTTATTTAAATAATTATTAAATAATTAAATAATGATTTAGGTATTTTAAAGTCACTGATTTACTCAATTAATTTAGCCTCTGTCATGGGGTGACACTGGCCCTTTAAGAAGGAAGAGGCTAGTGCATCTGTGACTGGTCAGCTGACCCCAGCTGAACTTCAGAGAGTGCTCCTGGGCTCTCCTCCTCCAGGAAGGAGAACTGGACAGTCAAAGCCTGAGAGAAACCAGACTTCCTACATATGGTGTGGAGAACATGGGCACTTTGACCGGCCCCTGGCCAGAGATTCCCTCAAGGAGTGAAGGCTGGCCTCACACCATGGAAGATCAAGGATTAGAGATTTGTTCCCTTAAGGACTGTGTGAGGAACTTGGGAAACCTTTTGTGATGCATACAAACTTATATGGAATGTCTTATGTGGAATGTGGGTATAGGGAATGGTTTGGTTTTGTTTCAGTTTACGGAAAGTCTGAAGTTGGTATATTTATTTGGAGTTCACTTTTGTGTGGGGTCTCTAGAGGAAGGGTATTTTTGGAAGCCTTGCCCTACAGGTAGGTCACTTGGAGGTGATGTCCCTGAGGGGAATGGAAATCCATTGTATCTTTATATGTTTGCTTTGGGAATTGGAGAATGCTTTAACTACAAGACTTTTGGAGAACAATTACACTGGTGTATATGAATAAATTATGCCCAGTGGCAGGCTTTGTATCAGACACTGAGAGGCTATGTTCCTTTCATGGATGGACAAAAAAACGGAAACTGAGGATGGGTGCACCTATTGCGCCGCAGCTTGATGCTACAGGGTGCTCGACTAGGAGGCCACCTCTTTATACTCGTTCTGTTTGCATGAAATTCACTCCTGTGCTGAGGGGCTGCACAATGCCCGTGCTCTGCTTAAGTCCCAGATATCACGAAGGGCAACAGCATACATCATCCAGCCAATTCTGTTGCCAGCACAGTGACATATAGAATAAAGTGTGCATAGCTAGACTGTCCATACAGTTAGCCTGAGCAAAACCAAACTCATATTGCCATTATTGTTACTTCATCCTGACTCTCTTCTCTATACACCTATCTGTGTCTTTCATCCACTTTGTTGAGCCTTGTCATTTACCAAGGCTGTAACCATCTTGGGACACGCTGGAGATGGCTGGGTTTTGTTCGGCATCCAACCGCCATTGAAATTCAAGGCCTATGAAATTCAATGGCAGTTGGGCTCCTAACTCCCACAGGTTCATTTGAAAATCCCTGCTATATATTTGTACTGCACCTCACACAGTGGGGAGCCCATCACAGATATAAATAATATTTAATAATAAAAGTTGAAATTAAACCGGATAAAAAGGGAATTTTTCCTGAATTCACTCCTAGGTCTAGTCTCCTCTCCATCGGTCCACACTAACTTTAATAGGAATTATGCATGTTCTTTGGACTCTGCTCCTGCAGACAGGTACCCAAGTGTGAAATTATGCAGCCCTAGACCCTTACATCTGCGCAAACTCCATTGAAGTCAATGGAACTCTGTTTAATGGTCCATACTAGAGTACCTGTTTGCAGGGTTGGGCCCGTGGTTTGTAACACAGTAAGATGGGAACACCTTTTTAGACTTCATTATTTGTTAGATATACTTTTTACCCAAATTCTGTGACTTGGTCAATAAGCAATTAGTATTTTATGACAAAGTGCAAGTGGTAATGTTAATAGAGGTTTGTAAGTACATGCACACATGAGAGCGGAGGATAATTTTTATGACTCCAGAAGAACTGTGGGTAACAAACAGAAGTCAATTTTTATGACCACAATGATTGTATCCTCTCAATGCCTTCAGAAAATTGATACTAATTAACTGAATTGACTAAAGCTAAGTACACTTGCTCACAGACTGGCTGGTATATCAAGTACTTGAGAATTTTTCAAAAGGGAGAAATGATTAACATATTTTATCAAAAAAGAAATTGGTGGCCAGTCAAAATATACAACATAAAGTCCCAGTTTAAAATATTTTAAAATCCTTTATTATCCTACAATTTCATAAGTCATTAGTTTCCAAATTTATAATATTAAACAAAAATATTTTAAGGAGTGTCTTTTATATATGAAGATGATAAAAATGGATTTGGTTGTTGCAATGACGCAACGTACTTTCACTGAAAATTTCAAACTCTTTATGATTTTAGTATTAACCTTTATATAACCTCCATCTTGCCTCTCAGCCTTGCCCTCAAAACAAATGAGCTAACACTCCTCACAGCAGTGTTATCATATTCCACTCTTTATTATTTCACTTGCTAAATGTTTTCTTTACTAAGACACTCAAACTGATTTAATACCCTTCCTGCTTAGGCTCTGCCTTATGCACAGATGTACAAGACTTTTGCATCAATTTAAACCCAAGTGATGAATGGAATTTAATGATCTTTTTTGTACAGTTCTGTATAACACTAAACAATGGCCAATGCATTCATTCATGATCAGTTTTTTGCCTTGTTTTTAATTAGCTTCCTATCTGGAGGGGCGGTGTGAAAAATTGCATCCTGGGCCTTAGTACATCTTTCTTTTATAAAATGTATGTACAACAAATAAAAAGCACATTTTAACCTACCTGCTACCTATTACGTTAAATGTCATTGCTACTAAAGACTGGCAGCACCGCCATCAAACGCCCTCATTATTTTACTCCAGCTCTAGTTTGGGTATAGTCAATCAAATCACACTAGATTTATGTCAGATGCTAACAAAATACAGTATAAATAGAGCCATTGAGTACAATTCAGTGATTCTGTGTTTATTCAGCTCTAAGCTATGAAGCTAAAGTGGATACCATTTATAACTAAGACATGCATTCTTCATGGCCATAAGACTTAGCAGGCCATAGCTAGAGCACTTTTAAGCCTGAGAAAATATAAAGTGTTCCCATGAGCGGACTCAATTTTTTTTTTTAAGTATACAAATTAATAACTTATATAAAGATAGAAAACACTACCATGGCTATAGCTCAAATATTTTGATTGGGAAAGTTGTTTGATGGACCTAAAACAACTTTATTTGTGATGGAGGCCTCATTATTAATGGTCAGTGATTTTAGTACTTTCAAAAGGTGACTTTCTAGGAGAAGGATTTTAGGAGTATGGCTACATATACGAGGCTTCCATTCACATGGACATTTGCAGACCTTTTACACTTGCTCAGAAGAAAGCTTTGCATATCTGGGCCTTCAGCTTCATCAAGCCAATTTTGTCCATGCAGAATTACTGAAGTCCTGTTTGCATAATGGATTTACAGAAGGGCTATGAAAATAGCAGCCTTAGAATGTCAGGGGAGAGCCATTCACACAGAATTCTATGCACATGTTCCTCACTTCCATATTCAACCACGATTTCTACCTGATCCAACCAAGAGCAGTGAGTATGGTACAGTGAAGGATTTAGTCTCTCTAGCAAACCTGGCTTTGGCAAGACTAAAGGTTCAGTGAAACCTCAGGATTTCCTAGATAGGGGAACCAACCAGACTATTTATTGTTAATCCAGAATCTCAGCTTTCTGAAGGCCTTACGATGTCAGTCTGCAGTGAAGTGTATGCAAGGGGTAAAAGTGCATTGAAAAGTGAATGAAAAGCTCTTGTTATAACTTTGCTCCGCTGCATGCCTTCAGGTATACAGAAAACATTATGTGCAGGAAAAAGCAATGGACGTGGTTTGAAAAATCAACACAAGTCACCAAACAAGGAGCCATCCTGAAAGAAAGGTCCCTGTTCATGCTGTTAACGTGCACACAATGCCTCTTATCTTAGCACTTGGTGATACTTTTTTGAGTACCCATTTGGAAAGCCTGGTTGACACACAGGTACCTAGCAGTCCCCAGAAAGGTGTTCAGGCCTGGTCTCACCTTTGTCTCAGGCCCCAAGAGCAGCCATAACACTGCCACAAGTATAGATGACCATATTAATTCAGAGGTCACCCTATGGCTTTGCCAACCGGATTGTTTATGTGGCTAAGGGCATGGGCCAAACAGGTGGCAAGTTATTGTGGCTATAGGCAGCACTGAGTCGTGGTAAATATCCGTGAATGCACTTTTTGCAGGGCAGCATATGCTGTGACTTGCCCCTTGGTTCCTTCCACTTTAGCTCAGACCTTGCCCACTTGTTCTGGGGTTAGATTTCACAACCACAGGTGGGGCACATGTGACATTTTGACCACTGCATTGCACCATGTACCGGAACCCGCGCGTTGCTGTGAAAATGGTTTGCTGGGGCCAACATTGATAACATCTGACAATTTTCCAGACTATAACATAGCAAAATGGCAACTTAATAAATTAAGCCTCACACAACAACCTCAGGAGAGCGTTAGCATGTTGCATATGGGGAAAATGAGGCACAGAATGATTGAGGAAAGCCACTCAGCAAGCCAATGGTAGAGACAGGGTTAGAGCTTGTGACTCCTACTCCTTTCTCTAACCATGAGGCATGCCTCCCTTTTAACACAGCACAACCTTTATGCACCCATGCACAGCATCAGCCTGTGTCGAGCCAAACCGGGGGTGGGGGAAGTGGGGCTCGGATACACTCAATGAAGCCACACCAGGTGCATAAGTATAACTGGTTTTATCGCCAAAGTATAATAAGGTTCCCAACCTTCACGCATTACTAAATACATACTTTCCAGCAACCAAGAATCAATGCTTACACCCCTTCTGCTACGGACAGTCCCGGACCCTCCAGGCTTGTCCTTGAGGGCTCGTAGCAGGCGTGACTCCAGCTTGGGGAATTCCTGGACACCCACAAGGCCAGGGTCCACAGGTGAGACTGCTCGTCTAAAGCAGTTCGCATAGCCGTTTTTTATCATCATCTCTTTCTAAGGGGGGGCGTGTTTATCCACAAGCAGGCTGTGGCAGGAAACACTACTGTTTTCTATTCCCACACTTAACCCTCCTTATCTCTTTTCTTGTTTATCCCTTCGAGTGGCTGCAAGCCGGCCCAGTCAGTTCACTCCCCCTGAACCATTCAATAACTAGCTCCCCCTGAACCATTCTGTAACAGGCCAAGGTAACTCGTGGTCAGCCCCAACAGCCTGGAGTTTCCAGAGAAGATCAAGCCTGACAATACATTTGGAGAATAAAAAAAAAAAATCCCCAGAATAGAAATGCTTCCCGAAAACACCAGTCTAAATGAGATTCATACCCTATGGAAGTACATTACCCTTGATTAGCAGCCTTTTATTTGTAAATATTGACCACAGGGTATAAAGCTCCATTAGCTTGTTTAGACCTGTGACAAGGAGCTCTCCTACTTAATGACAGCTGAGTCTGAGCAGGTACCATGGGGCATATGGATGGGAATGAAGAGTATATTATGAGTAAGAGAAGGAGGATGGAAAGGCGGGTGCTTTTATTTTTATGTATTTACTTTGCCGTGGATTGGCCTGTTAAAATAATGGCAACACAGCGATTGAAATGATCCTAGGTCTCTGTCAGACAAATCACGGCTCAACTTATTTTCTTTCAGTTACATCAGAAAGTATGAACTCGCAACCTTGGCCCGAGCAATTTTAATCGCACACTGACAGGGCAGGAATAATTCACCGGTTGAGCTAATCAAAGGTGAAAAGGGAGAATCAGTAAATGTCGTATCCTTTTGCCACTTTCATCAATCCGACTAACTGAATTTGAACTAAAGCTTGGCAAATTTTCTGCAAAGGGAAATTAATATGTAACACATCTGAGGCCTGATGCGGGCCTGTAAAATTGGAAAGCCTGCGTTATATCAGAGGGCGATTATTGAGAGAGAGGGAGAGAGAGAGAGAGAGAGAATGTCCAAATCCTAGGTAATCAGAAAGAAGCTTCTGTCTATCTCTCTGCTTTGATAGCACTCTGACCTACCAGCCCGGCACTTGAGTAGAAATTCCTCTTCTTTTCAATTTTTCCCCATCAGGAATATATTCTATTGCCCATTTCTGTTGCCCACACATGATTGAATCAATTCAATTACGTTAGAAAAGTTGATACATATTCAGGCCATGAAGACACTCAGGATAGAAGGAGAGGAAAAGAGACAAAGAAATCCGTATTTACTCAATAATAAGTTTCATTTGGAGAAGGTTTGAAAACAATTCTCTCTCGCATTTGTCCCTGTCAGATCACATTATTCACAAATGAAGTTTACAAAATATCAATTCAATTTCAATAAGAGAGCCTGAATCTCAACACACGAGGGCTGAATTTACCAAATCATAACACTTGAGGGGACCCTGGTGGCTTCCAAATATTTTCCAGTCAGAGGTAATCAAAAGCAGACTGCTGAATACTAATACATTCAATTTCACCCCTTTTGTTCGCATCTGTTCCCTTATAATACTATTTTCTACACTTCCAAATCACTGATGATGGCAGTCTGGAAAAAAAAGAAGGGTGGGGGCTATCATACAGCCCAGACGGTTTTGTGAAAAACACACTCAAATATCTACAAGATCCTCCCTTTTTAAAATCAATTTGTTGATGAGTAAACTAGGGAGCAGTGGCGCAGAACACCTGAACTCCCCCAAACATCACCCCCAACTGTCTTCTAATCACATTCTAAGCATAGCATAGGTTTCCAAAACTAGCTGCTTGCATTAAAATTGGGTAACTAGACAACAAATGTCACTTCCTCCTCCATTTATCCTTAGTTATTGCAGCAGTAAGGGGGGATACATTGCATGCTAACAATGGGCAAAGTCCTATGAAATGTTGAGTTCTTTCATCTTGATGGACATGACCCCATTCTCAATAGGAAAAATCTGATTGACTTGAATGGGTCCTGGATCATGCCCCAATTGAGTACAAGTCACATGTAACTCAGAACAATTTGCATTTCTGTAGTGTTTGCTATCTCAGAACTTCCAAAGCCTTTACAAATATTAATGAATTAAGCCTCACAGTATTCCAGTGAAATCAGGGAGGATTATTATGCCCATTTTACAGGTGGAACACAGAGGCACACTGCAGTTAAGTGACTATGTACACACCTAAGTATGGTGTTCAATATTTTGCTATCTTCCAAGGGTAGGAACAAGCCGCAGGTCCCAATTCCAATTCTGCAGGAGAGTCTATTTCAAAGGTGTGGCATGTTTAGTTACAGAAAAACAATGACTAACCCACAACCAAATAGTGTCCATCTTGGGCTTTGGCATGGTATGTTTGCAGGGAAAATTCCTATCTACGGGCAAAAGGAGGAAATGTTTCTGGGCAGGGTTGGTTTAAAAAAAAATATTACCTGTTTGAAGGTATTCAGGGGGTTTGGAAAGTTAGAATAAGTCCCGGGGGGAGGATTAATGGGCAGAGAGCAGGGGAGGTGGTCAAAAGTACCAAAAAATGGGGAATATACAATGGTGCACAAAAGGTTCATCAGCATGAGTTGGGGAGTACCCACAGTACTCTGAGTTATACGAGTTAGCCCAGATGCGCACTGATAAACTTTTATACCATGCAACAGCATCATGTATCCGGGGTATGCCAGAAAAATGGTATTAGGAACTTTTTAAAAAATGTTATTGGTACTATTGTTTTTTATTTCTCTGCCTATAAAGCCCGGTACCTTCGTTATCATGAGTCTAACTGTTCAGAGTGGAGAAGTAACTATGCAAAACCTCTAAAAATAAACTTAAAATTGCATTTCTGTACATAAAAATATCGTCAGTTTGAAGTTTATCATCTGCGGAGCTACCAGAGCTAGAAGCAAATGTAGGGTCCCAAAGGGAAGTTGGTTGTCTCCATCTCCTCTCCTATTTCTAGCCCCCAAGCTTCCTGAGATATTGGGCTTTAAATCTGTGTCATATTTCTATATAGGAAAACCTGTCACTAGGCCAGGACTGAATCTTGCCAGCCTTGGGTAGATATAATTTAGGAATAAATTCCACATTTTGAAGTAGGAGGAGGAAACATGTCTGTGGCAGTCTGAGTTGTTCGGGATTTTTGTGGGTCCCTGCTTGACGGTATGGAATGGTTTGGAGTATTAGAAAGGCCCAAAGGAGATGGATTAGTGGTCAGGTGATGCAGTCATAGGATTTTGATAATTGGCACAGGCATAGCTGTAATTTGCCTGGGTACCAACTCTACATATATCTGTAAATATAGATCATACATACATACATACATACACACACACACACACACCAGGGTCCTAAGCTTCAGTTTAATTAATGGATCAGGTCCCAGCTACCTTAAACACCAAATCTCCATTGGCAAGCTGCCAATACAATTGTGCTCCTCTGGGACAACACAATTCTGCAAATCCCAGAACACACAAAGCAAGAGCAGAGCACAAAAGCATCCTCAGTTGAGGCAAATTGTCTATGCCACAGACTTCTGGAGGACAAATTCAGGGTCTAGCCACCTTCGGAAAACACTGAAAACCTTCCTGTTTGGTAACTTTTCCCCTCCATATTCAGAACAACATTCATTACATCAATTGCTCCCTCTCTCTTCCACCAAAAGAGAGATGCTACCCCAAGCAGAGCTTTCACTAACCCAAAAAAGAAGAGCCAGAGATTCCATGAAGTCAATTAGGAATGTCACTATTTTATGAAAAGGGTACTCAGACGCCATGGGAGTGAGTGGCAGTATAAAACTCCTAAGATAAATAGATACATGTTCGTATGAATACTGTCATAAATATAAAGGGAAGGGTAAACCCCTTTGAAATCCCTCCTGGCCAGGGGAAAGCTCCTCTCACCTGTAAAGGGTTAAGAAGCTAAAGGTAACCTCGCTGGCACCTGACCAAAATGACCAATGAGGAGACAAGATACTTTCAAAAGCTGGGAGGAGGGAGAGAAACAAAGGGTCTGTGTGTTTGTCTATATTCTGTCTTTGCCGGGGATAGACCAGGAATGGAGTCTTAGAACTTTTAGTAAGCAATCTAGCTAGGTATGTGTTAGATTATGATTTCTTTAAATGGCTGAGAAAAGAATTGTGCTGAATAGAATAACTATTTCTGTCTGTGTATCTTTTTTGTAACTTAAGGTTTTGCCTAGAGGGGTTCTCTGTGTTTTGAATCTAATTACCCTGTAAGGTATCTACCATCCTGATTTTACAGGGGGGATTTCTTTATTTCTATTTACTTCTATTTTTATTAAAAGTCTTCTTGTAAGAAAACTGAATGCTTTTTCATTGTTCTCAGATCCAAGGGTTTGGGTCTGTGGTCACCTATGCAAATTGGTGAGGCTTTTTATCCAACATTTCCCAGAAAAGGGGGGGTGCAAGTGTTGGGAGGATTGTTCATTGTTCTTAAGATCCAAGGGTCTGGGTCTGTAGTCACCTAGGCAAATTGGTGAGGCTTTTTACCAAACCTTGTCCAGGAAGTAGGGTGCAAGGTTTTGGGAAGTATTTTGGGGGGAAAAGACGTGTCCAAACAGCTCTTCCCCAGTAACCAGTATTAGTTTGGTGGTGGTAGCGGCCAATCCAAGGACAAAGGGTGGAAGATTTTGTACCTTGGGGAAGTTTTGACCTAAGCTGGTAAAGATAAGCTTAGGGAGGTTTTTCATGCAGGTCCCCACATCTGTACCCTAGAGTTCAGAGTTGGGGAGGAACCTTGACAAATACATATGCAATGGTTAAAGTAGATTGAAACGAGAGAGGGCGTTCACACTATGGCAACCGAAGAGGAGGAGGTGCTGTAGAGGAAACCAGCCTGGGAAAGGAAGACCTTTCTTATAGACCTTTCTTATATGTTCGCCCTTACTTTAGCCTCCTATGTAGGCATCCATGTGTGTGCACTGTTATCTACATCTGCATACACACACGTGCAAGCACATCCTGTATGTACAACGTGGTAAGTATAATAAATTACTCACAAGACTCACAAACAAATGTCATTTATGACTACGGGATGCTGCTGAAAAATATGGGGCAAATTGCTTAGCATGAAATTTACTTTTACTCTCATTCCATTATAATACCACTGCAGAGTTCTTCCCCTCCCTGACTTTTATCTGGCTGTACATGGAACGATATACAGCATATTAACCCCCTGCTGTTATAAAAATGGTTTTATGCTTTGGAAATTATGCCAAGACAAAACCAAATAGCTCAACTTAATTTTCCAACATTCACAGGTTATTGTGAACTATCAAACCAATACTTGCAAAAAAATTGTATTAAAACAGCGGTTAATATAACAATTTACAAACCATACCCTTTTAAAACATAGCAATTGTTGTTCTTAGCTCTGTGGGGACCACAGACTGTGCAAACAACTATTAAGGAATACAAGGTTTTCTTTATATATTAGGAGGGTGAAAATGTGTAATTGGAAAAGAAAGTGAAGACTCCCTACAAAAGGATTTGGCACGGACATATGCCTTAATGGATTACTGTTATCAGTCTCACCACATAAACTAACAAGAGTGCTTGGAGTCTACCCCCCCCCCCTTTTTTTTTTAGTATCTTTAGAAATGGGAGAAAATAAGCATTTAATGGTATTTTGAGAACATTTAAACCTCCTCATTATATTCTAAAATTGATCCCAGAGTTTCTGCCTCACGTAATGAATGGTTACGCTGAATTTGTGAAATGCTAGGCCTAGATCCTGTGGGAACTCAAGAGAGACAGAATGAGTTTTGGGTCATTCTACTATCTCAGCTCATTGTAGGTCCCTGAACAGTCTAAAAAAACAATCGGATGATTCCTGAGAAAAAAAATATTTTACACCAAAATATTTGTCCCTTGGAGCAATGGGTCTGAAGCCACATGTTCTCAAAGTTAACGGGCGGGTCAGATCACAGGGACATGGTGCTTCCCTACTCTTTTGCAGTGGCTGTTCTTCCATTAGGATGCCTGAGACACTATCACGCTCACAGATGTGAGAACACACAGGTAAAATACATGCATTGCCCTTCAAATGCTTTGTGCTGTTTGAGGTAGAAATACGACAAGGTGATTTTTCCTTCCAAAATCACTCTTTGCCTTGTAAATTTGTTTTTAGAAAGAGAAAAAACAGTTGAAATTGGTCTTTAGGTTTGTAAAAATGTATTTTTACTAAGTCCAAATTTGGAAGAACAAATGAACAAAATCTCAAGGAAACACAGAAAAGAGAGCATAGGACCAGGAACAAGTCAAGAGAAAACAGAAACCCTCTTTCTGCGCTGACTGTTCACTTTGAATTTGCCTTGTTGGAAGCCAAGGAAAACTCCCAACCTGTACAGGGACAATGGTTAAATAAGAAAAAGATTATGAAGCATTTATTCACCTAAATCCCTTGAACTAACTGAGGATTGGAATCAGTCCTGAAAGACAGGGGAAAAGCTGTAGAGCATTAGCGAAGTCACAGTTTGGTTTGAGTTCATTCTCATAATCTTTTTTTTTTTTTTTTTTAAAGGATGTTAATTCTGTACACTGAAAAATATCCCACAACTCCAAAGCTGTCCTTTGTGATGCTATACCTGAATAGGATTCTTAAAATGTTCTATTTAAAAAAAAAATCCACAATGGTTTTCTGCAGCAAGAAACCAACCTGCAGCAAATTCAAAGTGGATAAATCCTTATCTATTCAAGAGCCCAGAATGGTTGGAGCGTATTTCACTTTGGGGCAATCTTAGATACATATCCAGAGTGGTACTGAAAGAATGCAAAGATTTGCCTTTTTCTAAGGATCTGGGAATATAAATTTCGAGTAACACTTTTCCATAGCTACTGATCATCTAAATACTTCACCTATATCAAGTTAACAACTTAAGGATGAACCCTGGTCTCCAGTCCATAAAATATGCAAAAATGCAACAAGATTGTATGTCCATTGTTTAAGTGTGACAGCGTATTGATTTAATCTGTGTATAAAATTGACTTGAGTAACTGCATGATACTATCAATGTAACCTTTTTCCTACCTTCTCCTTACATCCCCATTGCTTGTTATGCTTATTGCCTGTTGCTTTTTGTTTTATACTAACTCTTTAACCCTGCAAACAGTTAGGCATGCATTCAGCTGTATGCATTTAAATATGTATAAAGATATTCTAGGTGTAAAGATAAGCAGGTGTGTGCTTTAACCAAAATTCTTCATACCTAACTATATAGGGAAGGGCTCGATTTTTAAGAACATGGTTTGGGCTGGATCTCATTTTAATCTATATTTTTTTTTACTTGTCTCTCTTCTTCCACTTTTTTTCCTAGAAAGATCACCCTTAAAAGATTGTAGTGACATTTAATGCAAATGCAGTTGAATTACTCATTGCATGTTGCACTGAAAGCCAGGAAGGCCACTGGATTTCCCAGTGGTGTTTAAACAGTCATTTTCTGTTGCCTTTTTTGCCTTAGGCCTTGTCTACCCTACAGAGTTTTGTTGATACAAATTAAGCCAACAATCAAAAAACGCTATAATTACATCACTTGTGCATGTTCACACTACACTCCCTCTGTCTACAAAGCACATCCACACTTGGTGCTCTTGCATCAACAGTGAGAGTAGTGCACTGTGGGTAGCTATCCCACTGTGCTACTCACCACCTTCTGCAGCCAGGAGTTGTGGGAAGGCAGAGTGGATTGCAGTGCATCATTGGTGTGGGATCCACATCCCACAATGCAATTCTTTCCATCCCAACATTCCATGGACTTCCAACTGCGTTTCACAGCATTTTTCAACAGCCCCTGTTTATTGTCCACCCACCATCTCTGTCAGAGAGGATGGACCCCGCACTTCTCTCTACTGGTGTAGTCACTGTTATGAACACATCACGGATGGTCATGCAGTACATCATGAGCTCCCAGTCTGAACAGGAATCAGAGTTGTCTGACCTGCTGTGTGCCATGGAAAGGAACACCAGATTACTTTTGGCATTCACAGAGCAGCTGAACATGGTGGACCATCACTTTTGGGCTTGGGAAACAAGCACTGAGTAGTGGGATTGTATCATTATGCAGGTCTGGGATCATGCACAGTGGCTGCAGAACTTTCAGGTGTGGAAAGCCACCTTCCAGGAACGATGTGCAGCACTCACCCCAGCACTTTGACACAAGGACACCAGAATAAGAGCTTATTATATATTTCCTTATTATATATATTGGCCCTCCCCAGTTTTTGCAACTCATCACAGCTTAGTTTACTGCATTTTCTGAATCATTAAAAATATTTAATAAAGCCCCAATTCAGGGAAATTTCCCTATCCAGGAGAGCACCTAAGCATATGTTTAAGTTTCAGTGAAGTCAGTTAATCACCTGCTTAAAGGTAAACATGTACTTATGTGCTTTCATTAATTAGGTTCTATGTCAGGTCCTAACACTGAGCTGAGAGGCAGCCCATTAGACAACTCCCCACAATATGATCAAATTTATTATGTTTAGTTTGTTCTTTCAATCTTTTTTATTCACAACCAGTGTTCATTTCAAGCCAGTTTGAATTCTGAGAGTATTATTTTGTTAAACTCTGTATCAAATGATTCACTAAACTACAAATATCTAATGTTTACTGTTTTCCCTTCATCCAGTAAGATGCCGATCTCACAAAGATTTACTCACATGCTTAATTTTATGCATATGACTGGTTTCATTTACTTCACTGTGACAACTAATGCAAGCAAATTTAAATACATGCATAAGCTATTGCAAGATTGGGGCTTAATTTTGTAATGGCAGTCAAGTTTGCCTGGCAAAATTTCTTTTTATAAATCCATGCTGCTCTCCACTCATGGTCCCATTATCCTCTAAATATTTTGTAATATTTTTTCCCTTAGTATATGACCCTATTATTTTACTAGTGGTATAAATTAGATGCTTTCCAGATGGCAATTGCCAGGATCATCATTCTTTCCTTTTTTGAAAACTGGTATTACATTTGGTTTTCTGCAGTCATCTGGCATCTGCAAAGTTTTCCAAGACTTTTAAAAAATAATGGAATGTTTTGCATACGTTAACTTTAACTCCCTGACTACTATAAATTGCATATCATCCTAACTTGGGGCTAGATTCTGCCACCTGACTTACTATGAGTAGTGTCTTACTACACAAATATAGTATTACCCCGTTTTACGTATTGGGGATCTGATGAGTTCATAAGCTCCAAAAGTTCATAAAAGTGAAGATCTCAAAATTACAGTAGCTACAGAGCATAAGTTGCAGCATGGTGCACTGCATTGCTTTCTTTCTCTCCTTCAAACCACTGCAAAGTGATTTCCCGTGCATTGAAGGCATTGGAATGTGAAGGGATGTCGACTTGTTCTTCATCAACATCTCTTTTGTTATGTGATTTATTTTTTCCGTAGCAAAAAATGGTTTGTAAAAGTGATTCATAAAACTAGTTGTTCATAAAATCAAGGTTCTACTGGAGTCACATTGACCTCTGTCTGGCCCAAGATGAGCTGTACATGTAGAGATATATTCAATTATTCTTTACTTGCTCTTTATCAATATCTCTTTATACCTGGTCTTTCTTATTTTCTAGTTTTCCAAACTTCTCTATTTATTCAACTTGTTGAAGGCTGATTTTTAAAAGCAGTTCAGTATCTCAGCTATTTTAATCTGGGATAACCCAGCACAACTCTCATTTGCATGTAAAGTATGGTCAATGTGAATTGATCAAAACCAAATTAACAGCAATTGGTTCCAATATTTTCCCTGTTTACACATTAGCTTGCTACCTTTAACATATAGATATATTGAATTCAGCTTAGCAAACTGAGCATGAATGCTCTGGCCTTTAAAGAGAAACTTATCTGTAATTAAAATCATGCACAAGTTTTAGTGGGAGTCTGTTTACTACCAAGAAAGAAAGCTGATTTAAAAAATGAATAGATTTCAGCACAGTGGTTGCTGCACTTTAATTCCTAATTAAATCCCCTAAAATTGTGGGAAGGTCGCTTTACCAAGAATCAGACCACATAAACATTATATCTGGTTCTGGGTGGATTTCGAAAAAAACCAAAACAACCAAAACTTTATTGGATTCCTTCTTTAAAAAATACCATAGCAAACTGATAAGTTAGCATAGTTGTAGTCATTAAAGTGGATTTTTTGCAAACATTATATAGTTGTTTCAATATGTACTTGCAAATATGGGTATAAATCATTTGGTACTGTATTTAAATGACAAGTAATAAGGACTTTAAAATAAAAACCAAAGAACATATATGGTAGTTGCTATAAGGAAATGATTTATCCTATGGTATACAGTGAATTTCTTATGATAATTTAGAATGGTAATTGCTATGGCTTCACTACACTGTTTAATTGCTGCAGTACATTGATATATATACTAAGGCAGACACTGCAATAACTGTTCTGGTTATATAATAGTATTTGCATAATCTGCACTGTAGTTTATTCTTATAACAGATAATGTGGTATACTTGGGAATCAAATAGTTTCTCACCATATTGATTGCAATTAAGAACACAAATATGAATACAAAGATAAGGCTTTTCTCAAGGTTTACATCACAGAACATTCACAAAATTAAAGTTTATGTCATTACTGTGTTTGTGCTTCTCGGAAAGTAATTATGAAACCAGAGCTGATGAGATTTCCTGGGGCAGAACTATAAACTTGATATCTGAATTCCTTTAAAGGAAGCTGCATTTTTAGGGCCAAATTTTGCTCACAGGTACTGTCCAACTACTATGAAGTCAAGGCATTTGCTTTGGTATAACTAAGAACAGGACTTATCCCACTGATATTAATTTATTAACATAGCTAATGAGACCACAGATTGAGGGGATATGGCTGAGAGCTATCACAGCCTAATCTGGATGGGACGAGTCAATACTAAATGGGAGATCTCTAAAGAAATCACTAGGTTGCATTGTTCTTCCTGAGCCAGTACTGAATAAAGCTGGTTGAAAAAAACAGCCATCAAAATGTTTTCAATGGAAAATGGCTTTTGATTAAATTGACTTTTTCACAGAAAGATTTCCATTTTCATTGAAAAAATTCAGGTTTGCATTAAAAAACCCAACCCCCTGAAAAGAACAGAGAGCCCTGATCTCAGCTAGGGCCTCTAGGCACTACTGTAATACAAATAATAATAACAGTGAAGTGACTTGCCCAAGAGCAGGTCATTGGCCGAGCCAGGAACAGAGTCCAGGTCTCCTGACTCCCCTTCCAATGCCTATCCACTGCGCCTAAGGAGAGAACATGATAACATGGTGTGGTAAGAGCTCTTATAAGCATGGATTAAGAATGGAGCACATTACTCATGAATAGTGATGCCATGGTGAATTATGCACTCATCACAAACGAGTGCCAGAATGTGTAATACCCAGAATACACCATCAGATATTCTGTACATGCCAAATAAATTTCAGAAAAACTAGCCACACAGAATCCCAACTAGTCAGCCATTCTCTTTCTAGTAACGCCCTCGACTACAAAGGGAACCGTAGGTGCCCAACTCCTCTGAAAAATCAAGCCACTTTTATCTTTCCAGCAAGCTGGAAGAAACTATAAAAGAGTGGAAGTGACATTATGGCTTGGCCTCACTCCCCCCACAACTCAACACCTGGAAACAGGTCTGGAGGACAAAGACTTTGAACTGGGGAGAGTGGTCCTGGACTGAAAGGCAGTTCCAGTCTGTGTATTGAAGATCTGTGACCTGTTTGTACCACCTATCAGGATGAGACACTGCTCGATTCAAATACTGTTTAGTTTATAGAACTCAGACTGGAAATTTACTTTTATTTCTTAGGTAACCAACTTTGATCTCTACACTTGCTACTATAATCACTTAAAATCTAGCTTTCTGTAGTTAATAAATCTGTTTTATATTTTACCTAAAACAGCGTGTTTGGGTTGAAGTGCTTGGGAAATCTCAGCTCAGTTTACAAAGGCTAGTGTGTATCTTCTCCACATCAAGGGAGGGGCAGACTGGGTCATGAACTTACACTAGTGAGGCTTCTGACCAGAGCAGGATGGTACAGTTCTGGGGTGCAAGACAGGGGAACTGGGGGGGAGGGGGAAATGGCTGGAGCCTCTCTATTGTTGGTTCGGGGTGGCTGAGGAAAGCATTCATGTAACTTAGTTGGGTGTGTCCCTGCCTGTGGATGTCTGTGTAAGTGCAGTACCTGCTAAAGACGTGTAGTTCGCCAGAAGCATCACAGTGTGAGAGGGATACCCCAGGTTGGTGGGACAGAAGGCTCAGCAGTCCCACGGTCCAGGTTGCATCACAGGAACCCCATCGCAACTACCTAAATACTGATTTCATTGGCTAAATTTAGGCACCTAAGTTTGAAAATTTGGATCTGAGTGCAAGTGTTATACGTCTACATGAGAAGCACCGCTAAGTAAGTAAGTAGCTATAGGTTGTATTACTGGTGTCTTTTTGCTCTGGGAACAAAGATAAAGACTTAGGAAATGCTTGTCGATGAAATGGCTCCTTCTGAGTGCTTTGTGGAGCTTATATAAATCACAGGCATCACACAGTTTCTGAAGGAAAAATACCAGCAGTAGGTAAGGAGACAACTAAGCAGACCACTGTGAATAATATTTAAAAAAACAACAACCCGTCTGTGAATATTTTCCCAAATAAAAGGAATGAGGAGTATGCTTTCCTAGGACTGATGGTGTACTGCTGTTCATCATTTATACATATTCAGATAAACACCACATATCTGCAAACCTGAAGTTTCACAAATTTTACCTCAGATTGTCTGAAATTTTGTACTCTGATTTAGTTTTCTTCTGTTTAAAAGGTGTCAGTCATCCAATCAAGGAGCAGAAACAACACCATGTGACACAGATACCCAATCATACACAATGAATACTGACTCATCAAAGCAAATAACCCATAGGCTGAAAGGTATTTGGCAGATACTTAAAACTAGTCACTGAATCCCTGATTGAGAAGGCACTAAATTCAGAATGGGCAGGTTTGAAATTAATAGTTTGGCCAGCTCTAATACTAAGACAGGATTCTGCAGAAAGTTGTTAAGACAACTCACCATGAGAGTAGCTCCTGCTTCAATCTGTAGACTTCTGTAGTTTCAAGAAACAATTGGTGGCAGGGGGCACTGGTGGACGATAAATATAGCATGCAATCAGTGTGATTGGTTGCGATCGTGACATTTCACAAAAGCGGCTTCTCTGTCATTTTCTAAAATATTGTTTTAGAGGGTTGTGGCAGAGGTAAAAAACAAATGAACAAAACCTCAAATACCCAAGAAATGTCACCCTGTCTCCCTAGACAAGCCAGACTGAAAATTTAAAGAAAAACACACTCGGATGAGATAGATTCTTAGCTCTGAACTATGTACCTGAAAAATTAGAATTAGATGTTGAGATTATTGAAGTAATCAAACCACAGGATTCTTTTCACAGTATTTTACAGCATACTGGCTATATGCTGTAGACTGAATGTTGCAGAGCTGGCTTGTTAGAACAGGGGACTGCAAATTTTCTACCTGGCACTGCTACTGACAATCTCTGCCTTTAGGTTCCAAATCCCAATTTGTGAGCTATGTTAATATAATTATCCCCATTTTGCAGCTGGTTCAGTGGAGTCTCCAAGAACTTTTTTTTATAAAGCACAGGGTCAGTGTAATTTTCCTTATTTTTAAGATTAAACAGATTTTTTTAAATCAAAGGAACATTCTCCTGCAGCGTTTGCAACCCAGCTACTGTGGCAGCATTACACTTGTGGATGAGCACTAGGAAATGAAACTGGCTTGATTACTCTATCCTGGACAGCACTACCATCCTCCCAGTCACTCAGGCCCACGACCTGGTTGACATCTTTGATCTGGCTCACTCACTGGACCTACCTAAAAATTGTCACTTTTTCTTCCACACCACCTCTAAACTCCAGCTCTTCCTCTCCAGCCACTCAGCCAAACTCTCCTCCAAGGCTTCGTCATCTCACAACTTGACTACTGCAACCTCTTCCTCTCCAATCTATTCAGACTGCTGCCGCTGCTCAGATAATCTTTTCAGCCCATCTCTCTGACCACATCAACCACCACCTCGAGTCCCTCCGCTGGCTCCCTCTTCACCGCTTCATCAAAACGCAAGCTTCTTGTCTTTACCTCTCAGGCCCCTCATAACTTAGCCACACTCTACCTCACTGATCTAGTTACATTGCTACTGCCACATTGACCTTTGCCTTACTCCCAGCCTTTACTACCCACCAGTCTGCTTCTCTCAAACACCACTGTGCCTTTTCCCACATTTTCCCATATACAGGAGAAAAACACACTGATAAAATTCCAAACAGCCACTACCTTATTTTCCTTCAAATCCTGGGTGTTTCTTATCCTCACAGCCGCAAAAAAAAAAAAGGGCAAATAACACAAATAAGGAGAAAATAGATCAAGCTAAAAAAAGGGAATGAATCCTGCATTGTTCACCCTTCTAAGTCTGTCTTTGGTGTATAAGTTAGTGCTATTTATGGAGGCTGAGAGTTTCAAAGCAGTCAAAGGGACCGAGGCATCCAATTCCCACTTGCTTACAATGGGAAATGGTTGCCTAACTCCCTTAGGCCATGTCTACGTTAGGATCAGTTTGCTGGTATAGCTATACCAGCGTATACTCTGGCAAAGCATTCAGTGTGGACGTAGTTTACATTGGCAAAACTGTGCTTCCACAGTATAGCTCATTCCACTGTCCCTAAAAGAAAAAAGTTTTACCAGGGAAGTTTTGCTAGTGGGACCGCTGCCCGCTCGGCATGGCAATCTGTCCTGCTCTAGTGGTGGCTAGGCCAGCTAGAGATTGATGAGCCTACTACAACCTTTGCTAACAGAGAGGTGTCATTTAGCTCAGGTAGTAGAGGCTCATGCATTAAGCTCAAGAGGTCCCAGGTTTGATCCTCAATGATGACAACTGGTCGGCATTACACCAGTATAACTGCATCTAAACGACAGGCTTCTGCTGGCACAGCTAAATCAGTCAGGGATCACACCTTTTCACATCCCTGACCAACAAAACTATAGTGGCAGAAGTCTAGGGTAGACATAGCCTTGAAAATCCCAGCCTTAGGCTCCTGTCATTTACAACGTGCAGGCAGACTTCCATGGGTCCACAGAGCTCCATGGATTTCAATGGGCCTTCATAGGAGCATCGCAGTCTGCCTGCATGTTGTAAGTTTGCTGGATCAGGGGCTTCACTCGTATTTTCATTGTGGTAAAGACCCGTGTTCCTAACGCCTGTACACCCATGGCACAGCAACACATAAATAATAATCATAACTATATATAGAATGCCACAAAAAAGTGGGTTAGGCACTCCGATGCCATGGTAATGGGAGCTAACATAGCCCAGACAGAAACAGAGGCCAGGCCTATACTGTAGTAATGTCAGTTAAATATATATATATATTCACACACACACACACATATATACACACACACACACACACACACACACAAGCAAAATCCCACTGTAGATACAGTTACACCAGCAAAAAAGTACTTTTGCTAGTGTACCTTATTTTATTGGGTGAACTGATACAAGCTATGCCAGCAAAAGCACTCTTTTACCGGTATAAGTTGTGTCTACCCTAGGTGGGGATGCCAGTATATTGTACCTCTATATCTCGACTGGCAATCCCTTCTAGTGCAGCACAACTTATATGCAGCTATACCTGGTATCCGTATATAAGCAAACTCTCTCTCTCTCTCTCTGGTCTAGTCTACATGAAAGGCAGAGTGATCCTCTGTTGGAAAAAGCACCGGCAGCGAAGCTTCTGTTGTCACCAACTCAATCAAAGTCCTGGAGGAGCCGACACACAGAACTACTCGCAGTGACTGCGTCATTCCCAAGCTATAACTTGGAACATGAGACATTTAAAAACCTTTACAAACTGACATTTCCCAATGGTAAGAGATTCTTCTTGTGGTACAAACACAGAGACCACATCAGAAGAACACTTTAAAAAAAAACCTCTGGTCTCAGATTGAAACTTTATGATATTTGTCTTTTTATAGGGAGGTTTTTATCATTGTCCACCGCTGTGTTGTAAATTAGCTAATATGTTGTTACAACTCCAGCAGAGTCCTTTGTTAAAAGAGGTGTAACTGTATTTTGTAAACTAAATATTTCTAGTGCATTTTTGTGGGCAACCTATTTTACTGGACTTTGAATAGCAGTTATTTGCATACTCTCGACTCAGTCCATGATTGACAATAGTTGATGTTGCCATAGAATTCATTGTGCAGGAGTAAGTACAACAGCAATCTTATTGTGCATATTAAAATCCTGTGCATATTAAATGCACCAATAATCTCATGCGGCTGGGGGGGAGGGGTGCGCAGAGATGGAAAATAAGAACAAAAATGTAAAATTAGGATTAAATAAGAAAAAGGGGAGAGAAAGTTGGCAAGTTAGGCAGATGGGAAGAGTTGCCAGGAAATGGCAGTCTTTGCTGAGATAGGCAAACTTCATAGATTCAGTTCCATTTGCTTCAAAAAAAGAATCACCTGAACCTCTTTGGAAGTATCATGCCATCAGGTTTTCCTGGGAGCTTTCCAGTACTTCCTATTTTGGCAGGGCTATAGGTACAGAAACAATGTCTTGCAGTATTTTGGTACATCTGCTTCTGCTCCTGGCCAAACCCAAGAATTGTGCCAGTGAATGAAGACATAATGTAAGAAAAAATTAAGTGCAACCGCATTTGCTCCAACCCCTCAGACAGAGACAAACACCTACAAGATCTCTGTCAAGCATTCTAACAACTACAATACCCACCTGCGGAAGTGAAGAAACAGATTGATAGAGCCAGAAGAGTTCCCAGAAGTCACCTACTACAGGACAGGCCTAACAAAGAAAATAACAGAACGCCACTAGCCATCACCTTCAGCCCCCAACTAAAACCTCTCCAACACATTATTAAGGATCTACAGCCTATCCTGAAGGATGACCCAACACTCTCACGAATCTTGGGAGACAGGCCAGTCTTTGCCTACAGACAGCCCCCCAACCTGAAGCAAATACTCACCAACAACCACATACCACACAACAGAACCACTAACCCAGGAACCTATCCTTGAAACAAAGCCCGTTGCCAACTGTGCCCACATATCTATTCAGGGGACACCATCACAGGGCCTAATAACATCAGCCACACTATCAGAGGCTCGTTCACCTGCACATCCACCAATGTGATATATGCCATCATGTGCCAGCAATGCCCCTCTGCCATGTACATTGGTCAAACTGGACAGTCTCTACATAAAATAAATGGACACAAATCAGATGTCAAGAATTATAACATTCATAAACCAGTCGGAGAACACTTCAATCTCTCTGGTCACACGATTACAGACATGAAAGTTGCAATATTACAACAAAAAAACTTCAAAACCAGACTCCAGCGAGAGACTGTTGAATTGGAATTCATTTGCAAATTGGATACAATTAACTTAGGCTTGAATAGAGACTGGGAGTGGCTAACTCATTATGCAAGGTAACCTATTTCCCCTTGTATTTTCCTACCCCCCCCCCGACGTTCTTGTTAAACCCTGGATTTGTGCTAGAAATGGCCCACTTTGATTATCATACACATTGTAAGGAGAGTGATCACTTTAGATAAGCTATTACCAACAGGAGAGTGGGGTGGGGGGAGGTATTTTTTCATGCTTTCTGTGTATAAAAAGATCTTCTATACTTCCCACAGTATGCATCCGATGAAGTGAACTGTAGCTCATGAAAGCTTATGCTCAAATAAATTGGTTAGTTTCTAAGGTGCCACAAGTACTCCTTTTCTTTTTGCGAATACAGACTAACACGGCTGTTACTCTGAAAACGTGCAATTTTTTGAACTTCAAAAAGACTTGAGTTTGCTTCAATGTATGTTGTGGGAAAAGGTTCAGGTTAGGTTGTATTTCCTGCAAACCATCCTTAGCAAAGACAATGGACTAAATTCTGCTCTCAGACACATTGATGTGAATCTGGAGTAATGTCACTGACTCCTGGAGTTACTCCAGCGTCACACTGATGTAAATGAGAACAGAATTTTGCCTATCGTGTATGCTGACTATGAAGTTCCACACCATTTGTACATACACAACTCTATAGCATTCCCTGTTTAACCAAAAAGAAAAGGAGTACTTGTGGCACCTTAGAGACTAACCAATTTATTTGAGCATGAGCTTTCGTGAGCTACAGCTCACTTCATCAGATGCATACCGTGGAAACTGCAGCAGACTTTATATATACACAGAGAATATGAAACAATACCTCCTCCCACCCCACTGTCCTGCTGGTAACAGCTTATCTAAAGTAATCTTCAGGTTAGGCCATTTCCAGCACAAATCCAGGTTTTCTCACCCTCCACCACCCCACACAAATTCACTCTCCTGCTGGTGATAGCCCATCCAAAGTGACAACTCTTTACACAATGTGCATGATAATCAAGTTAGGCCATTTCCTGCACAAATCCAGGTTCTCTCACTCCCTCACCCCCCTCCAAAAACCCACCCCCATACACACACAAACTCACTCTCCTGCTGGTAATAGCTCATCCAAACTGACCACTCTCCAAGTTTAAATCCAAGTTAAACCAGAACATCTGGGGGGGGGGTAGGAAAAAACAAGAGGAAATAGGCTACCTTGCATAATGACTTAGCCACTCCCAGTCTCTATTTTAAGCCTAAATTAATAGTATCCAATTTGCAAATGAATTCCAATTCAGCAGTTTCTCGCTGGAGTCTGGATTTGAAGTTTTTTTGTTTTAAGATAGCGACCTTCATGTCTGTGATTGCGTGACCAGAGAGATTGAAGTGTTCTCCGACTGGTTTATGAATGTTATAATTCTTGACATCTGATTTGTGTCCATTTATTCTTTTACGTAGAGACTGTCCAGTTTGACCAATGTACTTGGCAGAGGGGCATTGCTGGCACATGATGGCATAAATCACATTGGTGGATGTGCAGGTGAACGAGCCTCTGATAGTGTGGCTGATGTTATTAGGCCCTGTGATGGTGTCCCCTGAATAGATATGTGGGCACAGTTGGCAACGGGCTTTGTTGCAAGGATAAGTTCCTGGGTTAGTGGTTCTGTTGTGTGGTATGTGGTTGTTGGTGAGTATTTGCTTCAGGTTGCGGGGCTGTCTGTAGGCAAGGACTGGCCTGTCTCCCAAGATTTGTGAGAGTGTTGGGTCATCCTTTAGGATAGGTTGTAGATCCTTAATAATGCGTTGGAGGGGTTTTAGTTGGGGGCTGAAGGTGACGGCTAGTGGCGTTCTGTTATTTTCTTTGTTAGGCCTGTCCTGTAGTAGGTAACTTCTGGGAACTCTTCTGGCTCTATCAATCTGTTTCTTCACTTCCGCAGGTGGGTATTGTAGTTGTAAGAAAGCTTGACAGAGATCTTGTAGGTGTTTGTCTCTGTCTGAGGGGTTGGACCAAATGCGGTTGTATCGCAGAGCTTGGCTGTAGACGATGGATCGTGTGGTGTGGTCAGGGTGAAAGCTGGAGGCATGCAGGTAGGAATAGCGGTCAGTAGGTTTCCGGTATAGGGTGGTGTTTATGTGACCATTGTTTATTAGCATTGTAGTGTCCAGGAAGTGGATCTCTTGTGTGGACTGGACCAGGCTGAGGTTGGTGGTGGGATGGAAATTGTTGAAATCATGGTGGAATTCCTCAAGGGCTTCTTTTCCATGGGTCCAGATGATGAAGATGTCATCAATATAGCGCAAGTAGAGTAGGGGCTTTAGGGGACGAGAGCTGAGGAAGCGTTGTTCTAAATCAGCCATAAAAATGTTGGCATACTGTGGGGCCATGCGGGTACCCATAGCAGTGCCGCTGATCTGAAGGTATACATTGTCCCCAAATGTGAAATAGTTATGGGTAAGGACAAAGTCACAAAGTTCAGCCACCAGGTTAGCCGTGACATTATCGGGGATAGTGTTCCTGATGGCTTGTAGTCCATCTTTGTGTGGAATGTTGGTGTAGAGGGCTTTTCTACATCCATAGTGGCCAGGATGGTGTTATCAGGAAGATCACCGATGGATTGAAGTTTCCTCAGGAAGTCAGTGGTGTCTCGAAGGTAGCTGGGAGTGCTGGTAGCATAGGGCCTGAGGAGGGAGTCTACATAGCCAGACAATCCTGCTGTCAGGGTGCCAATGCCTGAAATGATGGGGCGCCCAGGAGTTCCAGGTTTATGGATCTTGGGTAGTAGATAGAATATCCCAGGTCGGGGTTCCAGGGGTGTGTCTGTGCGGATTTGATCTTGTGCTTTTTCAGGAAGTTTCTTGAGCAAATGCTGTAGTTGCTTTTGGTAACTCTCAGTGGGATCATAGGGTAATGGCTTGTAGAAACTCGTGTTGGAGAGCTGCCGAGCAGCCTCTTGTTCATATTCCGACCTATTCATGATGACAACAGCACCTCCTTTGTCAGCCTTTTTGATTATGATGTCAGAGTTGTTTCTGAGGCTGTGGATGGCATTGCGTTCCGCATGGCTGAGGTTATGGGGCAAGTGATGCTGCTTTTTCACAATTTCAGCCCGTGCACGTCGGCGGAAGCACTCTATGTAGAAGTCCAGTCTGCTGTTTCGACCTTCAGGAGGAGTCCACCTAGAATCCTTCTTTCTGTAGTGTTGGTAGGGAGACCTCTGTGGATTAGTATGTTGTTCAGAGGTATTTTGGAAATATTCCTTGAGTCGAAGACGTCGAAAATAGGATTCTAGGTCACCACAGAACTGTATCATGTTCGTGGGGGTGGAGGGGCAGAAGGAGAGGCCCCGGGATAGAACAGCTGCTTCTGCTGGGCTGAGAGTATAGTTGGATAGGTTAACAATATTGCTAGGTGGGTTGAGGGAACCATTGCTGTGGCCCCTTGTAGCATGTAGTAGTTTAGAAAGTTTAGTGTCCTTTTTCTTTTGTAGAGAAGCAAAGTGTGCGTTGTAAATGGCTTGTCTAGTTTTAGTAAAATCCAGCCACGAGGAAGTTTGTGTGGAAGGTTGGTTTTTTATGAGAGTATCCATTTTTGAGAGCTCATTCTTAATCTTTCCCTGTTTGCTGTAGAGGATGTTGATCAGGTGATTCCGCAGTTTCTTTGAGAGCGTGTGGCACAAGCTGTCAGCATAGTCTGTGTGGTATGTAGATTGTAATGGATTTTTTACCTTCAGTCCTTTTGGTACGATGTCCATCTGTTTGCATTTGGAACGGAAGATGATGCCTGTCTGTATCTGTGCAAGTTTTTTCATGCAGTTGATAGATTTCCACTCCATACAGCTAAATGAAGTTTAACCAGAGTAGGCACTGCAAAATAACACTGTATTCACTTGAATTCCAAATAGCTACTTGTTTTTTTGGTTTTGTTGTTTGGGAACATTAACACCAAAAGGGTTTTGGTTTTAGTTCCCACAAATATTTGGGGAAATGGCCATTTGCCGTAGAAATAACCATATCCTGACCACATAAAGTTATTTTCACACAAATTCAGGTATGCAGAATTCACAAGGGACATTCTCACTCATTGTCAACGAGTTAGGGAGCAGAAATAACACCATGCAACTTAGTTGGCCCATCACACAACACAAATAGCAAACACAGAATAAAGAACAGCAGAAAATGAAGTTGAAGTGAAGATAATGTGAGTGATCTAACAAGCTGCAGTATTTCTGCCCAAAGGTATGTGTTAGATATTTACAAATAATTTAATGAATAGACAAACGGCTAACTTTATCATATAAAATTATCACTACAAGTAGTTTGCCCATCTCTAAACACTGCCATGATCTTATGCATCTGTGTCTGAAAACAGACCATCCTGGTAAACAATTTCTCACATTTATGTTAAAATAAATAGTAACAATACTGTCTCTCATATTTTTTCAATCATATTTTCCTCCCAGAGTAACTGTGCACTTGGAAAACTACACTGAACACCTCACCTCCCACTGAAATGCAGCTACATCTGAGATGGAAACAGACAGCTACTTAGCAGCACGCAGACACATTACACAACAGTTTAGAACAGAAAGCAAAGAGAAATCACCCAGACTGGAACAGCAGGGGGAATTTAGATAGGCACAATGTACTTACCCAAAAATGTTGCCAGAAACTCTGGTGCCTTCAACTCCTCCACAAGCACAAAAAGTTCTGTGAGTCCTTTAATAGACAGAAGTCATTTTGCATCTCATCTGAGAAATGATAAATATTTGGATGTCACTAACAAGCCCACCAGAAGCATGTTCTGAGTGCCATTTAGGGGTGGAACATGGATTTATCTCTCTTAGCTACTTAGCACCTAACACTCTTTAATTTATCCTCATCTCACCCTCTATCAGGTAAGGAAGAGCTATTTTCTCCGTTTCACCTCTCTACGTGACATTCATAGATCTTATAAAGGCTTTTGACTTGGTTAGCAAAAAGGGCCTCTTCCAACTGCTAGACAGACCTGGTTGCTCCCCAGTTCTCAGTCTGTTTCGATCTTTCCATGATGGCATGAAGTCTACAGCTCAGCATGATGATCAATCTGACAGCTTTGAAATTTGCAGTGGTGTCTAAGAGGGATGTGTTTTGGCACCAACACTCTTTGATATATTCTTCGTTCTGCTGCTTTGTCATGCTTTCCCATCTAGCACCAAAGGTGTACATCTCCATACAAGATCAGATGGAAAACTCGAACGCAGAATTTGCACATATAGGAGAAAAGGCAAACACCTACCGATAGACAGAATTTCTTTCCACTGACGATGCAGTGCTCGTCACAGACACTGAAGAGGAGCTCCAGCGACTTTGCAATAACTTTCCTATCGTTTGTGATGAATTTGGACTGACCATCAATCTAAAGAAGACCATAATTAAGACACAAGGTGTCTTGACTGAACCAGAAATTTTAATAGCTGGCCCCTCCTTAGAAGTTGTTCACATGTTCTGCTATCTAGGATTAAGTGTGTTGGATAACTTATCTCTAAATGATGAGCTGAATTCTTGCACTGGAAAGGCAGGTAGCTACCACATTCAGCCAACTGACCAAGCACATGTGGGATAACAAGTAACTAAACACTGATCACCAAGATACGGGTCTACCAGATGTGTGTTCTGAGCCCGCTGCTGTACGGTGACGAGACCTGAACCACCTCATCTTCGCGAGCAGGCTGGCTAACCTAGTGAGGAGGGCTTTAAACTAGGTTCACTGGCGAAAGGAGACCAAAGCCATGAGGTAGGTGGGGAAGCGGGATACCAGGAGGAAGCACGAGCAGGAGCGTGTGAGAGGGGAGGGCTCCTGCCTCATACTGAGAATGAGGGGCGATCAGCGGGTTATCTCAAGTGCATATATACAAATGCACAAAGCCTGGGAAACAAGTAGGGAGAACTGGAGGTCCTGGCAAAGTCAAGAAGTTATGATGTGATTGGAATAACAGAGACTTGGTGGGATAACTCACATGACTGGAGTACTGTCATGGATGGGTATAAACTGTTCAGGAAGGACAGGCAGGTCAGAAAAGGTGGGGGAGTTGCACTGTATGTTAGGGAGCAATATGACTGCTCAGAGCTCAAGTATGAAACTGCAGAAAAACCTGAGAGTCTCTGGGTTAAGTTTATGTGAGCAACAAGGGTGATGTCATGGTGGGAGTCTACTATAGACCACCAGACCAGGGGGATGAGGTGGACAAGGCTTTCCTCCGGCAACTCGCAGAAGCTACTAGATCGCACGCCGTGGTTCTCATGGGCGACTTCAATTACCCTGATATCTGCTGGGAGAGCAATACAGCGGTGCACAGACATTCCAGGAAGTTTTTGGAAAGTGTAGGGGACAATTTCCTGATGCAAGTGCTGGAGGAACCAACTTGGGGTGGAGCTCTTCTTGACCTGCTGCTCACAAACCTGGAAGAATTAGTAGGAGAAGCAAAAGTGGATGGGAACCTGGGAGGCAGTGACCATGAGATGGTCGAGTTCAGGATCCTGACACAAGGAAGAAAGGAAAGCTGCAGAATACAGACCCTGGACTTCAGAAAAGCAGACTTTGACTCCCTCCGGGAACTGATGGGCAAGATACCCTGGGAGAATAACATGAGGAGGAAAGGAGTCCAGGAGAGCTGGCTGTATTTTAAAGAATCCTTATTGTGGTTACAGGGACAAACCTTCCTGATGTGTTGAAAGAATAGTAAATATGGCAGGCGACAAGCTTGGCTTAACAGTGAAATCCTTGCTGATCTTAAACACAAAAAGGAAGCTTACAAGAAGTGGAAAATAGGACAAATGACCAGGGAAGTGTATAAAAATATTGCTCAGGCATGCAGGAGTGAAATCAGGAAGGCCAAATCACACCTGGAGTTGCAGCTAGCAAGAGGTGTTAAGAGTAACAAGAAGGGTTTCTTCAAGTATGTTGGCAACAAGAAGAAAGCCAAGGAAAGTGTGGGCCCCTTACTGAATGAGGAAGGCAACCTAGTGACAGAGGATGTGGAAAAAGCTAATGTACTCAATGCTTTTTTTGCCTCTGTCTTCACGAACAAGGTCAGCTCCCAGACTACTGCACTGGGCAGCACAGCATGCGGAGGAGGTGGCCAGCCCTCTGTGAAGAAAGAAGTGGTTCGAGACTAATTAGAAAAGCTGGACGAACACAAGTCCATGGGGCCGGATGCGTTGCTTCCGAGAGTGCTAAAGGAATTGGTGGATGTGATTGCAGAGCCATTGGCCATTATCTTTGAAAACTCATGGCGATCAGGGGAAGTCCTGGAAGACTGGAAAAAGGCTAATGTAGTGCCAATCTTTTGAAAAAGGGAAGAAGGAGGATCCTGGGAACTACAGGCCAGTCAGTCTCACCTCAGTCCCCGGAAAAATCATGGAGCAGGTCCTCAAGGAATCAATTCTGAAGCACTTAGACAAGAGGAAAGTGATCAGGAACAGTCAGCATGGATTCACCAAGGGAAAGTCATGCCTGACTAATCTAATTGCCTTCTATGATGAGATTACTGGTTCTGTGGATGAAGGGAAAGCAGTGGACATGTTGTTTCTTGACTTTAGCAAAGCTTTTGACACAGTCTCCCACAGTATTCTTGTCAGCAAGTTAAAGAAGTATGGGCTGGATGGATGCACTACAAGGTGGTTAGAAAGTTGGCTAGATTGTCGGGCTCAATGGGTAGTGATCAATGGCTCTATGTCCTAGGGATAGGATACAGAGGGACCTAGACAAATTGGAGGATCGAGCCAAAAGATATCTGATGAGGTTCAACAAGGACAAGTGCAGAGTCCTGCACTTAGGACAGAAGAATCCAATGCACCGCTACAGACTGGGGAACGAATGGCTAGGCAGCAGTTCTGCAGAGAAGGACCTAGGGGTGACAGTGGACGAGAAGCTGGATATGAGTCAAGAGTGTGCCCTTGTTGCCAAGAAGGCCAATGGCATTTTGGGGTGTATAAATAGGGGCATTGCCAGCAGATCGAGGGACGTGAACATTCCCCTCTATTCGACATTGGTGAGGCCTCTTCTGGAGTACTGTGTCCAGTTTTGGGTCCCACACTACAAGAAGGATGTGGAAAAATTCGGGAGAGTCCAGCGAAGGGCAACAAAAATGATTAGGGGTCTGGAACACATGACTTATGAGGAGAGGCTGAGGGAACTGGGACTGTTTAGTCTATGGAAGAGAAGAATGAGGGGGGATTTGATAGCTGCTTTTAACTACCTGAAAGATGGATCCAAAGAGGATGGATCTAGACTATTCTCAGTGATAGCAGATGACAGGACAAGGAGTAATGGTCTCATTTTGCAGTGGGGGAGGTTTAGGTTGCATATTAGGAAAAACTTTTTCAGTAGGAGGGTGGTGAAACACTGGAATGCGTTACCTATGGAGGTGGTGGAATCCCCTGCCTTAGAAGTTTTTAAGGTCAGGCTTGACAAAGCCCTGACTGGGATGATTTCGTTGGGGATTGGTCCTGCTCTGGGCAGGGGGTTGGACTAGATGACCTCCAGAGGTCCCTTCCAACTCTGATATTCTATGATTCTATGATTCACCTACAGCAGGCACGAGAGAAGTCTCCCACACCCATTGTCTTCACTGTACTTTAAATTTCAAATAGGAAACCAAAGTTCCTGATACTGAAGTAAGTGAAAAAGCACAATTGCTAAGTCTGATCACTGTTCTCAGACACAGACTTCTCTGTTGTGTAGGTCATCTGCACCAAATGGATGGACACATTCCAAACGATCTTCATGGAAAACTTGCAGATCCTCCAAAGCCACTGGGGCTGACTTACTCTCAGGTTCAAGAACATTTGCAAGAGAGACCGAAACTTTCAGCATTCACACTACAAACTAGAAAGATGCAGGCCACATTGTGGACTGCTCTGCAGCAGGGAGTCAAAGAGGCTGAAGAGAGGTGGATGAGAAAGAGGAAAGTGCAGCAGGCCTCAAGAACAAAAAGTGGACCAGGTTTATCCTCTGGCCCTGTGCCTTATGCCTACATTATCTGTGGAACTGACTGTCACTTGAAAATTGGATATTTTATCTACGTGTAATGCTGCAGCATGACACACATTAACTGAACTGCTTTGGTGCTTACACCATTGTCTTTCAAGATTTATGGCTGCCGTTTCGGAGATGAGGCACTGAGTCACAGAAAAACTTAAGATATGTCTACATTACAAAATTAGGTCGAATTTATAGAAGTCGGTTTTTTAGAAATCGTTTTTTTATAGTCGATTGTGTGTGTCCCCACACAAAATGCTCTAAGTGCATTAACTCAGTGGAGTGCTTCCACAGTACCGAGGCAAGCGTCGACTTCCGGAGTGTTACACTGTGGGTAGCTATCCCACAGTTCCCGCAGTCTCCGCTGCCCATTGGAATTCTGGATTAAGATCCCAATGCCTGATGGGGCAAAAAACATTGTCGTGGGTGGTTCTGGGTACATGTCATCAGGCCCTCCCTCCGTGAAAGCAACAGCAGACAATCGTTTCACGCCTTTTTTCCTGAGTTACCAGCGCAGACGCCATATCACAGCAAGCATGGAGCCCACTCAGCTCACTGTCACCGTATGTCTCCTGGGTGCTAACAGACGTGGTACTGCATTGCTACACAGCAGCAGCAACCCATTGCCTTGTGGCAGCAGACGGTGCAATAGGCCTGAAAACCATCCTCATCGTGTCCGAGATGCTCCTGGCCGCCTCGGTAAGGTTGGTCAGGAGCACCTGGGCAGATATGGGCGCAGGGACTAAATTAGGAGTGACTCAACCAGGTCATTCTCTTTAGTCCTGCAGGCAGTCCTATTGCACCATCTTATGGTGAGCAGGCAGGAGATGAGGACGGCTAGCAGTCCTATTGCACCATCTTCTGCCGGGCAGCCAGGAGATGTGGATGGCTTGCAGTCCTACTGCACCGTCTGCTGCCAGCCAAAGATGTAAAAGATAGATGGAGTGGATGAAAACAAGAAATAGACCAGACTTGTTTTGTATTCATTTGCTCCCCCGTCCCTCCCTCCGTGAAATCAACGACCGACAATAGTTTTGATGAGGTCTGTCAGGGGCACCTTGAAAACTTTAATGGAGATTCAGTCCTGCCTGAAATACAAGAGGGAGGGATAGCTTAGTGGGTTGAGCATTGGCCTGCTAAACCCAGGGTTTTGAGTTCAATCCTTGAGGGGGCCATTCTGTGTGATATTTGTTTTTGTTTCTCCTTGATATAAAGCCACCCCCTTTGTTGATTTTAATTCCCTGTAAGCCAACCCTGTAAGCCATGTCATCAGTCACCCCTCCCTCCGTCAGAGCAACAGCAGACAATCGTTCTGCGTCTTTTTTCTGTGTAGACGCCATACCACGGCAATCATGGAGCCCACTCAGATCACTTTGGCAACTACAATACCCACCTGCTGAAGTGAAGAAACAAATTGACAGAGCCAGAAGAGTACCCAGAAGTCACCTAATACAGGACAGGCCCAACAAAGAAAATAACAGAATGCCACTAGCCATCACCTTCAGCCCCCAACTAAAACCTCTCCAATGCATCATCAAGGATCTACAACCTATCCTGAAGGATGACCCATCACTCTCACAGATCTTGGGAGACAGGCCAGTCCTTGCCTACAGACAGCCCCCCAACCTGAAGCAAATACTCACCAGCAACCACACACCACACAACAGAACCACTAACCCAGGAACCTATCCTTGCAACAAAGCACATTGTCAACTGTGTCCACATATCTATTCAGGGGACACCATCATAGGGCCTAATCACATCAGCCACACTATTAGAGACTCGTTCACCTGCACACCTACCAATGTGATATATGGCATCATGTGCCAGCAATGCCCCTCTGCCATGTACACTGGTCAAACTGGACAGTCTCTACGTAAAAGAATAAATGGACACAAATCAGACATCAAGAATTATAGCATTCAAAAACCAGTTGGAGAACACTTCAATCTCTTTGGTCACTCGATTACAGACCTAAAAGTGGCAATACTTGAACAAAAAAACTTCAAAAACAGACTCCAACGAGAGACTGCTGAATTGGAATTAATTTGCAAACTGGATACAATTAACTTAGGCAAGGCCAATTTCAGCGCTAATCCCCTTGTCGGGGGTGGAGTAAGGAAATTGATTTTAAGAGCCCTTTAAGTAGAAAAAAGGGCCTTCGTCGTGTGGACGGGTGCAGGGTTAAATCGATTTAACACTGCTAAATTCGACCTCAACTCCTAGTGTAGACCAGGGCTAAGTGACTTGTCCAAGGTCACACACAAAGTCTGTGGCAGAGATTTGAATGCAGGTCTCTCAAGTCCTGGGCAAGCATGTAAAAACTGAACCATCTTTCCTCTCTGGAAGGAAAGTGAGAGGTGAGACTTTTTGAATAATAGAGGGAGTCAATATCAAATATGAGGATATTCACACTTTGGGGGAAGAAATCAACACTTCTTTTGTTTTAACCTTTGTTATGATCTTGAAGCTTCAATCCAGCATTCTCAGTCTCCAAAATGAAAAGAGTAAATTGGTATGTCATTCAGCTAACAAAATGAGGAGTGTTATCAAGTGCAGGCTGTGTAACTAGACCACATTCAGTACACAAGTACAAATCATATTGTTCCCACCTATTACCAGAGCCTGAATATGTAAAATATGAACCATTCCACAATCTGCATGCTCTTTTATATTACCTTTATGTGTAACTTAAGGAATAAAAAATGTTTCATTTCCCCTTCAAGTGTAACACTGTATTAGACAGCCCCCACTAGTTATCTTGGCTAGAATACACATAGGGCCATGTTCATTAAAGGAAAAACGGACATTTATCTATTTGGTCTTTGAGCATGAAAATGATGCTAAAACTGAGTGAAACTTTTTGAATGAAACATGAAGCCTGATGAAGCTTCCTGGGGTTCACAATGAGTCCATGACTCTGGCCAGGTTTGTCTAAAATGCGCCCATATTTCATGTGAACTTGAACTGTATTTCATGTAAATCTGCGCTAAAGCTTCCAGCTGATCTAGGCCAGGGTGTGGTTCCATTTAAAAAACAGCCTGGTTCTGCAGGGTTTCAATCCAAATTTGGATACAAGGTGGGGCCTTTGGGTGAGTTTTGCTCTGCATTTCCCCAAATCCAGACTCACTGCAGAACTCCAGGGATGTGCCTCATCTGAATGAAAATAAAAATGGTTGGGCATGGAATTCCCAAATGGGAAGTGAAGCCATTAGGTTTTGCAGAACTCTAACAATGCCACCATGGAAATCTATATTTACTTTGTTATGGCCCTCTGCCCCCAGTGACTTCAGTGATTCAAGACCATGCCCTTAATGCTGCCTTGACTACCTATTTGACTCTCTTGTTTCTCCTCCAATACAGTTTCTGACCCCCACCACATTCACTAAACTCACCTATGACTTCCACATTGCTAAGTCTAAGACTGCTTCTCTATGCTCATCCTTCTAGAACTAGCCATTGCTTCCAGCACAGCAGATCACTCCTATTCCAGGACTCTCTCTTTGTAGGTTTTCAGAATGTGGGGCTCAATACCTCCAATGGCAGCTTCCCTTCTCCCACTTTCTGGAGGATTCCCACAGAGTTCTTGCATTTCACCTCTCCTCTTCTACACCTTCTCCCTATTGGATGAACTCATCTGCTTGCATGATATCAGCTACCATCTTTATGCTGACAATTCTCAGATTAGGGTGGCCAAGTGCCCGGTTTTCAACCGGAAAGTCCAGTTGAAAAGGGGACCTGACAGTGTCCGGTCAGCTCTACTGTGGGTGGGTGAAGCGGGGAGGCCCTGGGTCATCACCTGTGCCAGCCCCTACTCAGCCAGGGCTGCCTTCTACCTGTGTCAGGTGGTTGCAGCTCCGAGCACTGACTCCACAGGGGAGACCCTCCTGACCCAGGCCGGGGGGCATGAGGGGAGAGGGGAAAAGCAGCAAGTGACAAGGGATGGGGGGGGGGAAGAGGAGTGGACAGGAGGCAGGGCCTGGGGGGAAGAGGTGGGGTGGGGCCTTAGGGGGAAGAGGTGAGGCAGGGGAGGTTCCGGCACTCCTGCTGGAGTGTCCAGTTTTTAAATATTACCAAGTTGGCAATGCTATCTCAGATATACCTCTCCAACATAGACCTCTTCCCCTCTGCTCTCTCCTAGGCCCAGCTGCCTCCCACAGCCAACCTAACCCAAACTCAACATAGTGAAAACTGAACATCTTATCTTCCCTTCTTACTTCTCCCCACTCTAGCTCCTCTCTGTCACTATCTGGCTATTGATGAACAGTCCATTATCTTCCCCATCACTCAAACACAAAACATCAGTGTCGTTTTCAGCTCCTTTCTGCTACTGTCCCATATCCAGGCTGCTGACAACTCCAGTTAATTTTTCCTTTCAAATATACCTGTATGTGCCCTTTTTTCTCCAACTTTATTGCCAAAATATTTGTCCATGCCTTGGTCATTTCTTGCCCCTTCCAACTCCCTGCTCTTTGACCTCCCTTCTTCTTATCTGATTCCCCTGTAGACCATTACAAACTGCTGCTCCTAAAATCCTCTCTTTCACTCACTGTTTGCTCTCTGTCACTCCCTCTTCAAATTCCTTCACTGGCTGCCATATCAAACTCAAGCTCCATGTCCTTACCAATAGGGATGTACCCAACTACACTCTGATCTTTGCTTCGATACAGATTTATTTCTTCACAGCACCTTTTGCTATGCCCAAGCAGTGATGCTAGCTACGTCTCGTTTCCTTATTTTATGCCTTCTTCTATGTATGACTTTCTGCTTGCAATGTCTCCTTCTTCAGCATGGAACACCTGCCTCTCTCTGTATGCAAACCCTTCCTTAAACCATTCATCTTCCCTGAAGCCTTTCAAGACTAGTAAAAGACCAAAGGCCCATAAAAAATATCCACCCTTCCACACCTCTGAGTTAAGATTTTCCACTGGTCTTCCAGTGTTATTTGTTTCTGAGCGATCTTGTCTGCCTAAAGGGGTAAGGACTTTTTTTTTCAGTACTGAGCACACAGACAACAAAGATGATTATAGGTTTAAATCCCAGTGATTTGCTTTCTTTTGTTTCTATCCACATTGGTTTGTATCCCATGAGTTGCATTTCAATTTGAATACTTCAGATTAACCCAAAAATTCAAAGCAAAACTCACTGAGTCTGTTAATCTGTCTTTTTACTATGAACACAGGAAATTACCTTTTGCCATACTGGACTATACAATGGTCTGTCTAGTCCAGTATTCTGTTGCTGACATTGACCAGTACCAGCTGTTTCAGTGAAAAGAACAAAAAACCCTGCAAGGGGTAGTTATCGGATAACATCCCCCCAAAGAACATCTCTTCTAACCCCCATTGGTTTGAGGTTGGTTTATGCCATGAAAAATGGCAGCTAGTATCCCTTCCAAAATGCCGGATTCTTTTTAATCCTTTCTGTTATCACGGTGGATACTGTTGTCACACATATAAATGTTCAATTCTTTGCCTCAGTCAATGAGTTCCACAGGCTAATTGTGTGTGTTGTGTGAAAAAGTATTCTCTTTTATCAATTTTAAATTTGCTGCCTTTCAATCTCAAGTATCCATGGCACCTTGATCTTTTATTGGTGCCCATAGGTACTACTACAACACAATTAAATAATTATGATGTTTCTTTTGTTTTATAAAGTTACTGGGCAAAAGCCTTCCACTTCCCTTGTTTCAATACGAAGCCATAAATCAGGCTAACTTGTTAATTGGCCCAGGTCCATGAATGTTAGCGAAGCTTTTGAAAAATCTGAAAGTTCATTTCTGTAGTTTCACATAGCTCTGCCTATGACACCCACAGCTGATTATTACACTGAGAAACAAAAGATCTCTTACTTTTGCTGAAAGTAAAAATGCCCGGAACAGTACTTTGCAGAAAAATCACTAATCCTCTAAAAACAAAACACAGCACTAAATTAAATTTTGTCATTAAATGATATTGACAAGTCTGTAAGTATGATCAATTTTTAAAGTTGGCACCAAAAAGCTGCCCCTTGTTCCCTTTGTTTATTGCCAACCGTTTTATATGTTCCTGCTTACAACTGCAATCTCATTAGATCCAGAAGTCCCCTGATTTGAGGAGAATCTTTACAGTATTTAGATAATTTATTCTGAGTAGTGATCTGGGTGACACTTGATGCAGTGAGGGGTGAGAATGTGCAAAGGTAGCCCCTCTGAAACATTTCAAGCAGCCTTTTAAGAAGCTATCCAACAAGGAAGATTAAACATTAGCTGATTACCGACAAGTAATTAACAATGTCAACGAAACACAGAAACTGAATTAATAATAATTATATCATCAACATGATGATCATCTTGTAGAGAATCCCAGGGAAGAGGAGAGGTTAATTACTCACTGCTAGCAGAACTGTACCAAGTCGACTGCAACCATGCCTCTGGATGGTGTTAACTGCCAGCCAGATAATTAATTAACATCATAATTGTAATGCAGGCAGCATGAAAATATTGAAATATTACACCATTTCCATTCTCTTACCTATCCAAGACATTCTATAACTTAGAGCTGGAAGTACAAAGCTCTACTGGAGCCTGCTTTCTCTCTGGTGAGGCTTTGATTTTACCTTCTACCAGTGTGCTATACTAATTTATATACTCTAGTGGCCTGAGCAAAGGAGAGGGAGCCAGGAATTCCTGGGTTTTCATCTCAGTTCAGTTGGGGACTCCCTTTATATTGAGTCCAAGAGCTGAGCAGGATTCAAAGAGGAATTAGACATTTTTGTGGATAAAAAGAATGCCCAGAGTTATAACAATAAATACATAAAATAAAGGTTTGGAAGAGATAAAAACTCATCCACTTCATTCAGGACTTAATCCAATCACTAACTATTGATGGTTATGAGGTAACTTTCCTTATGGAACAGGTTCTCCATAACTACCTGCCTAAGGGTTTTCTTGAATCTTCCACATAGCTTGGATGTCTTCCTAAAAAAACAGATGATCCAATTCAGTCACAAATTGATGAGCTTGATGCAGGAATCCCTGGTACAAATTCTGTGGCCAGTGTTACATAGAAGGTCAGATTAGATTAGATTAGCCCAGTAGCCCCTAATCTGAAGCACTTCCTCCTCAGATTCACTACTAGCCTGTCATGATCACAGATCAGAAATCGCATCACAATATGAGCAATATGTTTTCTAAATGTTTCAGTAAATTCTGATCCAGCTCATTTGTGCACTTGCCTCTTAGCACACAGAGTCTTTGCATGTACCCACCCACCTCTCTGAAACTCCTAAATGCACTTATCTTTGCTTTGTGATCAGACAAGCCTTTGAACCTTTGAAAATGTGCCATCTCCTCAGAAATAAAACAGGAAAAACAAGTACTTACTAGCTGGAAGAGAGAGATGCAATAGCTGCTGCCACTTACAAAATGGCCTCGTTAGGGCTGCAGCTGCTTGACTCTGCCAAATTTAAAGGGCCAGAGCCCCAAAGACATGCTGGGAAAATTTTCCTACAAAATGGCAACTCTCCATAAGGGAAAGTTAAAGTCATGTAGGAAGTTACCGAGAAGGCTGTGGCTATCACCACTATCACATAGGACCAAAATCTTTAGATGCATACATTGCCTTTTTACAGAGCCCCAAGGTTGGATCATCTAGTAATAGCCTTGGAACATCACTTCCAGTCTTCAAAAACTACAGCTTCTGTACCTAAGATCCTGACTCTGCCTGTCTCTCCTCCTCTGCTTCCCTCTGACCTCTGTTTTTGCCACTCTACTTCTGGCCCAGGCCAGAAGTTTATATACTTTTTAATATAAACTTCTGCTTATCCATTTTTCTTTCACTTCTTGAGGGACATCTGCAGTAGGCTATACAGCATCACCCATCGAAAAACAGAAGACAACATTCCGCCGCAACCCACGCACCAATATATTGTGCTACTGTAACCCCTATTTCTTTTTCTTATTTCATGGTTTTCAGCCAAAAACACTCATTGCTATAATTACAGCTGCTATTTCTATTTGCTCTCAGACAAGGTGGCAGTATGGAGCCTTGAGTGACTGCAAAGTAGTAGTTGCCATTTTAGCATACTAGAGGGAGCGGAGGAAGTTGTTAACCATGTTCAATAGCTGTTTTGAAGCTGGTGGGGAAGGCTTCTGTTACTGAGTGACCTAAAAGTGGCAATTCTTCAACAAAAAAACTTCAAAAACAGACTCCGATGTGAAACTGCAGAACTGGAATTAATTTGCAAACTGGACATCATCACATTAGGCCTAAAAAAAGACTGGGAGTGGTTGGGTCATTACAAAACCTAAATCTAATTTCCCCCATACTAATTTCCCCCTACTGTTACTCACACCTTCTTGTCAACTGTTTGAAATGGGCCACTCTCATTACCACTACAAAAGTTATTTTTCCTCCCTTTGTATCCTACTGCTAATTGAATTGTCTCATTAGACTGACCTCACACTTGGTAAGGCAACTCCCATCTTTTCATTTATTTATACCTGCTCCTGTATTTTCCACTCCATGCATCTGATGAATCATTCTGGCCCACAAAAGCTTATACCCAAATAAATCTGTTAGTCTCTAAGGTGCCACAAGGACTCCTCGTTGTTTTTACATTAGAACAGAATCAGGTCCCTTACAATTTGTTCAGCCACTTGACAGATTTGTATAACATCTGGGTTCCAACTCTGCTACTCTTCCATAGAGTACTCACACATACGAGTGAGTGGGACCCCCCAGATTTATAAGCCCTCAGTGACAGTAAAAATTGCAGAATCAGGCCCATAAACACCATTTCTGGTGGTCAGTCTTCTTCTTATTTCACTACCACTTAGTATTAATCATTATTTTCATCACTGATTACTATTCTTTTATTACTGTAGCACCCAAAGGCTCCTCTCTGGATATTGGGGACCCATTGGGCTTTGTGTTACTTACTAGCTAAGGAAGTTATTTCAGTAAAAAGAAAGTAAAGAGATGTTGTATTTTATGGCAAAACATAGCCAGAAAATAAAATAATAAAAATGAGTAATTGCAGCCCTGAGTGTTGCCTCCTGTGCAGAGATAGTCGTAACAAAGAAGACTTTTCATATTCAAAAACATTTTATAGACATTGTAGTGGGGTGGCTGCCCCACTCCTATACTAGAGGGGGCTCCAGCAGGCCAGAGAGGCTGTGCGGGTGGGCAGCCAATCAGAGAAGGCTTGCTAAGGAGCCAATCAGAGCCTGAATAAGAGATAGCCAATCAGGGCCAGGCTCAGCCCTATATAAAGGCTGCCCAGGAAGGGAGTAGGTAGTCTCTCTCAGGTCTTCAGAGGGTGAAGGTCTGTCTCCTGTGCAAGGGGACTAGTACCAGGGACCATGCAGCACAGGTGAGGGGGAGCAGAAGGAACTCCAGCCTGGTACCTGTCAGGCTGCAGGCCCTGAGGAAAGGGCTGGTCCGGTCCAAAGGGGAAGTGACCCAGGGAGAGAGGCAGAGAAGAAGGACAGGAAGGCTGCTGCCAAAGGGTCCCTGGGTTGGGACCAAGAGTAGAGGGTGGGCCTGGGTCCCTCCCCCTTCCTGCTTGTACATATACCCAGCCATTGGATGTGGTGATAGTGGACTGCAGCAGACCCCTGGCAAAAGGGGTTAGACTTTGGGGTGTGATTGGCTGCTGTGGCTGGGCAAAGTGAAAGACTGCTGATAAACCCCCCCTCCCCTGGTAAGGGGGTGAATGAGGACTAGGGGGCACTGCTGGAGGGCAGTGTCTTGAAGAGGATGCTGCAAGAAGGGAGCAACACTGGCCCAGGTGCCAAGAGGGTGAGAGATGGATGGGACACCACTAGTGGAAGGTGCTCCACATTGGACTGAGCTAATTCCCTGATGAGTCAGCAGGAGGCCCTGCAGTGGTGAGTCCCAACCCCATCACAGACACTAACTATTTAAACCTCAAAACAACCTGTGAGGTCAGTCACTATCAGTCCACATGATAAAAAAGAAAGTGAAGCAGCAAATGGCTAAGGGCTTGCCTAAACAAGATAGTTTGACCAGCAAAAGTTCTACTATCCTACTGCTACCAACACAGCTATTTCTGCAGAGAGCTGAAACACTTTTGGTTGCATTTGGCAGTTCAGTATGTCCCCTCTGCATCAGGTTGGATTAGCAAAAGATGTGTAACACCATGGGTAGGCATCCACATGATACCTTCACCGCTCCACAGGATGTTATCTTGTGGGAAATGTTTGCGGTGTATTGTGGAATGACAGCACTGCTCACGGGAAATTATCCCAAATTCCCACAATTCTCTCTATTTCAAACTATAATCCACTCTCTCTCATTTCATTTTTTAAAATTCCTACAGTTCTCTCTGGTATATCCCATAGTCTACTCTTTTCCTCATAACTGTTCAATTCGTTCCCCATCTTGCCATCAGAAACATGGATGCTGCACAGATCAGCAGAGCTCTCAGGCCTAGAGACAGGGCAAATGATTCTTTTCTATTTGTGGAACCATAACGGCCAGCCATGCAGCAGGGATACAGAGAATACTGAGGAGTGGGTGATATAGACACTGATTGGCCAGCTGCTGCAGCTATTCACTCACCAGCTGCACAATGTGAAGCAGTGATTCTGGGTCTATGAAGTGAGCACCGAGTTTGGGATCATGATGCATCTCTGAGATCAGTAGAGGCTGCAGAACTTACACATGTGGAAGGCCATTCTCCTGGAGTTGTGAACAGAGTTCACTCCAGTCCTGTAGTGCAGGGACATCAAAATGAGAGGCACTCTGACAGTGGAGAAGTGGGCATTGATCTCTCAGACAGCTTGCTATCGCAGACTGCTACCATTTGGTGGACAATCAGTTTTGTGCTGGGAATTGTAGTCATCCAGGTATGCAAGGCCATAAAGCATGGCTTGATGTGCAGGAGTGCAACTGTGGGCAATGTGCAGGAAATAATAGATGGATTCAGTGCAATGTGGTGGAGTGGTAGATGGGTTGCCTATCCTGATTTGATATCCACCCCTTGCCTCTGAGTACATAAATTTAATAGATCCCAAGGCCAAAATGGATCCCTACAATCATCTAAGCTGACCTTCTGTATGACACGGGGCCATAGAACTTCCCCAAAATTTATTTTGAACTAGAGCATATCTCTAAAAAAAATCCAATCTTAATTTAAAAATTGTTAGTGATGGAGAATCCACCACAACCTTTGCTAAATTGTTCCAATAGTCAATTACTCTGACTATTAAAATTTTGCACCCTATTTCCAGTCTGAATCTTCTTATCTGTTACACTAAAGAACCCATTAGGAAATATTTATTTTCATGTAGGAACTTATACATTGTGACCAAATCACCCCTTACTTGCTCTGTGTTAAGCTAAATAGATTGAGCTCTTTGGCCCTATCCGTATATGGCATGTTTTCTAATCCTTTAATAATTCCTGAGGCCCTTCAATGAACCCTCTCCAATTTATCAGCATCCTTCTTCAATTATGGACCTCAGAACTGGAGACAGTATTCTAGCAGCAGATGCAGCCTAGGATCACATTAGCCCTTTTGATCGCAGCATCACACTGAGAATTCGTGTTCAGCTGATTATCCACCCTGACTCCCACATCTTTTTCAGAGTCACTGCTTCCCAGGATGAAGTCCTCCATCTTGTAAGTAAGGCCTACATTCCTTGTTCCCAGATGTATAGATTTAGCCACATTTAGCTTTCCAAGCAATCTAGATTGCTCTGTATTAGTCCAGTGGAGGGCAACAAAAATTAGTAGGGGGAAGGAGCACATGACTTATGAGGAGAGGCTGAGGGAACTGGGGTTGTTTAGTCTACAGAAGAGAAGAATGAGGGGGGATTTGATAGCTGCTTTCAACTACATGAAAGGGGGTTCCAAAGAGGATGGATCTAGACTGTTCTCAGTGGTGGCAGATGACAGAACAAGAGTAATGGTCTCAAGTAGCAGTGGGGGAGGATTAGGTTGGATATTAGGAAAAACTTTTCCACTAGGAGGGTGGTGAAGCACTGGAATGTGTTACCTAGGGAGGTGGTAACCCTCAGAGGTTTTTAGGGTCAGGCTTGACAAAGCCCTGGCTGGGATGATTTAGTCGGGGATTGGTCCTGCTTTGAGCAGGGGGTTGGACTAGATGACAACCCTGATATTCTATGATTCTAGTGACCTGTCCTCTTCATTATTTACCACTCCCCCACACATACACCTCCTATCTTTGTCTTTTCTGCAAATTTTGTCATTAATGATATTACGTTCTCTACCAAGTCATTGATAAAAATATAGAGCCAAGCCCAGTGGGACTCCCACTAAAAACACATGCACTCAATGGTGACACCCCATTTATAATTACATCTGTAAACAGAAAGAGATACTTCTCCATGGTTGTGCAAGCACTGGAGGATCACTATGGGCATTTTACTGACATTAATGTTGGCTGGTCAAGAAAGTTCCATGATGCTCACATCTTTGGGAATACAGGACTTTCTGACAAGCTGCAGCCAGAAACATTCTTCCCAGGTCAGCATGTTCATATCAGCAGGGTTGCCTTGCTAACTGTGATTTTGAGGGCCCCAGCTTATCCTTTGCTTCACTGGCTCATGAAGCTGCACAGCAGACATCTGGATAGCAGCCAAGAAAGATTTCCTATCAACAGAGCAGGGACAGGAAGACTATGGAGTGTGCCTTTGGAAGATTAAAGGGTTGGGGAGATGTCTCACGACAAGGCTAGAGCAAAATAGTTCTGTAGTTACTGCTGTGTGTTGTGAGACCAAGCAGGAAAATGGTACCTCCATGTGGAAGATGGGAGTGGAGAGGCTATCTGGTGATTTTGAGCAGCCTGACTCAAGCCCAGTAACTAGAGTCTATTAAAGCACTGTGCAGCTGAGGGAAGCCATAAGAGCACACTTTGACACAGCTGGACAATGCATGATTTTGTGCAATTGCACATGCAATGAGCAGTTTATGTAAAAAAAATTTTAATGCAGGAAGTGCTGGTGTCTAGTGGAGGTGGGGAGCATGTGGCCCTGGCCTTGAGAGAGAGAAACTGTTGTCCGTGCAGTGTAATGGCCACTGTGGGGTTTGTTGTTCAGGTGCTTTGCTCCATAATATGTTTGAGCATCTGTGTTTGTTGTCTGAGAAACTGCATGAAGTCTTGGTGCACCTCTTGGTCCTTTTGTCTTTCCTCAGGCTCTTGGTCCTTCTCTGTCCACCAACATACAGCCCTCCATTGGTGGGCCCCATGAGCTCTGGATTTGGCAATCTTGATCAGTTCTGCAAACATGTCGTCTTGTTTTTTTCCTCCTCCATATCATGGTGAATCTCTGAGCAGGTGTAGAAGGGACAGCCCTCAAGGATATCCCAGCCAAGGCACTGATAAATAACTAGACAGAACCACTGGTCAATTTTTAGACATTAGCAGACATCAGAGGAAGAGCAATAGGACTCTAATTTTTTTCCCATGTAGAGCTACATAACATTATGTACAGGACTAAACAGTCACTAATGCTCGCTAACCACGTAACAGCACACAGCATGATGGGAAAATGGGGTCACTTTTAAACACTCTAGCTGTGAGGGGCAGGAGGCCAGGTGCAGGGGGTCTGGGTAACTTTAGGGATAGTATAGTGAAGACTGCTAAACTTATCACAGGCACTGGTATATCATGTGGGGGAATCAGAAGCCCAGAGAGGCAGTTGCTTGAAAGGGCTTGCAGCCAGCCATGGCCACATGCTGCCAGCCACTTCACTTTATATGATCCCCTCAAAGGTCCTTGCAGAGTGACATGGGAAGGTCTCTTACCATGGAGCAGAGACAAGGCTACTCTCCCTAGAAATGTCTGGGCAAAAATCAAACACTACCTGCTTACAAAATTCAGCAAACCTTGTCAAAGGACCAAAAAGTTGTTTGGCCCCAAGATAAACCCCCAAATCTGCTAACAGTCGAGGCCCAATGTCTTTGCTGATAGCTATGTGAATCTGTCCATGCCAAAAGCCCCTGAGCTCACCACCTGCCGTTTCTACCTCTTTCTTGAATTTACCCATAGCACGAAAGTAACCTATTTGGACTTAAAAAACATGAGTGTGTAAAACATGCATAATGTGTTTTGGGCTTGAAAATGAAAGTTCTGTATTGAGGACTTGAAAAGCTGCATCCAAGCCGTTTATACAATGCATCTGCTGCAAAATCGTGTCATTCAAGACCTCAGTTACGGCTTTGCTTTCAAATGTTCTTTTCAGTTAACTGGGATGTTGCATCCAAGCCGTTTATACAATGCATCTGCTGCAAAATCGTGTCATTCAAGACCTCAGTTACGGCTTTGCTTTCAAATGTTCTTTTCAGTTAACTGGGATGTTGCATCCAAGCCGTTTATACAATGCATCTGCTGCAAAATCGTGTCATTCAAGACCTCAGTTACGGCTTTGCTTTCAAATGTTCTTTTCAGTTAACTGGGATGTTGCATCCAAGCCGTTTATACAATGCATCTGCTGCAAAATCGTGTCATTCAAGACCTCAGTTACGGCTTTGCTTTCAAATGTTCTTTTCAGTTAACTGGGATGTTGCATCCAAGCCGTTTATACAATGCATCTGCTGCAAAATCGTGTCATTCAAGACCTCAGTTACGGCTTTGCTTTCAAATGTTCTTTTCAGTTAACTGGGATGTTGCATCCAAGCCGTTTATACAATGCATCTGCTGCAAAATCGTGTCATTCAAGACCTCAGTTACGGCTTTGCTTTCAAATGTTCTTTTCAGTTAACTGGGATGTTGCATCCAAGCCGTTTATACAATGCATCTGCTGCAAAATCGTGTCATTCAAGACCTCAGTTACGGCTTTGCTTTCAAATGTTCTTTTCAGTTAACTGGGATGTTGCAATGTATTTCATTTTCATTGAAAATGTCTCTGAACATACACAGAATGCTCTGCTACTATTGTGCATGTAGCTTACAATCGCTGGAATTATATATTTTGCTAGTTGCTATGCATTTAATTTAATCTGGTTATGATGCCCATAGAAGCATGTACTTCAAATGCATCAATGGTATTGGGGAAAGTACATATTTGGGAATGTTTCTTGGCTGCTTTTGTTTTTTTAAATGTTGGCTTTGTCGAGTGCCGTCAGTGTATGGTCTTTAAATAGACTGCCTACTTTAAAACAAAAACCGTTTGTCCCCTGGCCACATGTGGTCAACCACCATTTTGAGAGGGGGAGGGGGGGAAAAAGCAGAAGGGAGGGTGAAACTGGGGAGAAATTTAAGAGGCCGTGGAGGAAAGTAACAAAACATGCAGCCATAGAAGGAATAAATTACACCTACCTGAGTCCCCTTCCTCAGTGGGTATGGCTAGGTCTCAAAACAGTCTCTGGCTCTTACGTGGCCCTGCATTCCTCATGGCCTCCCTCCTCCATGAGTTTCTCCTCAGTTTGCCATATTGGGGGACCCTCCTCTGGAGCTCAGTGTCCACTTTCACTGCTGGTGGGATCCCCCCTCTGTATAGCATCGAGCTCAGAATAACAGCAGCTCTTGGGAGCAGCACCAGATTTTTGTTGCTCTCCTTTGCCTTTTGTTAACACAGCCACCATAGCGCTTTCCCCTTTGCCCAGCATTGGAACTTGTGCGTCATACCTCAGCTTCTGCATCCGCTTGGTAATATCAGAATACTGCTTCGTTCCTGGAACAATTCCACACCTGGGCTTCTACTCACAGGTGGAGGAAGTCCAGGACTTCTTTCCTAGACCATGCAAAGGAGGAGTTTTAGGTGGAGTTTTCCCTGGAGCCATACCTGAACAGTTACAGAAGTGAGCGAGCAGAAAAAAAGGCATTTCCAAAACACTCTGGAGGAAAAAATATTCAAATTATGTCTCTCTTTTTTTGGTACCTTATTTTGTTTTCATGTGTCATCATTTTTTATTTTTAGTATGGCTAGGGGCCTCAAAAGCTGGAAGTGGTCCAGGGCTCTCTGGACCTCTGAGAGGGCCTGCCTACGAGTTATCTGGGTTTCAGTGCAAGATCATATAGTTTAATTCTACAACAGTTCAGGTTTCTTTGAAAATTTCTCATGTTCACTTGAAAGTAGAGCTGAACAAAATTCACATTTTCAGGGGGTAGGGTCATTTCATTTTGGTCAATTTCAAACCGTCTTTGAGATCTCAAACCAAGTATAACTAGAAATGGCTCAAGTCCCAAATGGAAAAGTCAGTTCAATAGTGATATCATTACTGGAAGTTCTGATCTTTCCAGAAAAGACCTCAGATAAAAAGGGGGAGACTAGCCTTTTTAGGGCATTGGCTAACTTTTGTTGCAGTGTAACTAGCTAAAGCAAAGCATGTGGCTTTTCCATGTGGTCATTAGTTGTCATGTATCTATTCGTGAAACAAGTTCCACCTGCTCTAAAAACAATGTAAGGATTCCTAATGTTTGTCATTCTGTAATTTCTTAGGGCCAGATTCCAATATCCTTGTTCACGTTCTGTTCAGTGATTCATGTGTTCTCAGGCCAGAAGAGACTGTGATCATCTAGTCCAACTTCCTGTCTAACAGAGGCATAGAATAGTACCTTACTCCAGAAATAGTGGTGTAAGATGTTTACCAACATGAAAAAGGGCGTGAGAATCTGCCCTTGAAGAATACATTTCTTTGTACAATGGGGTACATTCTCTTTTCTTTAACATTTACTTTTCTGCTTATAAGGGGAGCAGTGTACAGATAGGGCCAGACAGCTTGTGTAAATTAGTGAAGCTGCTTCAGTCAATAGAGCAATTGGGACTTAAAGATACATGTGCCTATGGGACATCTCAAGTAAGTTAGTCTGGTTACATCAAAAAGACTCTGGTTACATCAAAAAGACACTGGTTATTGCATTCAGGCTTTTGTTAATCTCAGTGAAGAAAGGGTGCCTTGAAATGCAGCCACTGGATAATTAAAATTAGAATGCTATAGATGGCTAGTAGATTGCTCATTTTATATAACGAATTGAAAGCCTAATAGGAAAACTCATAATACCAGCCCTCTTAACATTAACAATTACCATGATTAACAATGATACTCACAACTCATTTTTCATTAAAGACTATGGGCAGAGATAAGCTTGTTTATATAGACCAGCTTTTGAACAGAGGAGCCATTTATCACTTGGAAAGCCATGAAAGACTGAACAGCACCCAGCAATTAAAACTTGCAAAGTGACCTTGTGACAATGAAACACCCACCCTCCTCAGAAGCAACAGTGAAGCAATTGTTTTTAGATCAATTAGAAATGAAGAGATAATTTGTTGGTTTGTTAAATCATACATCTCGGCCTGGCAGTCAATGAAGCACACTCCTCCATATATAAAGACCCTTATAGCAAATGCAGGTTTTCCTGAAGTACAGCTGCAGCTCTGAAGAGTTAAACTTTGAGAGGTTGTATCAGAAGATCAACATGAAAAGGATAAAATATGCCTTCTATTAAAATACCAAATGCAGAAAAGAGCTCTCCCTTGTGTGTTTTCATGGGCAAACAGCAACACACGTGCATTCAGCTGGGCCACCTGCTAATTCTCCAAATGAATCCTAAGGGTATGTCTACACTACAAAATTAAGTTGAATTTATAGAAGTTGGTTTTTAGAAATCAGTTTTATATATTCGAGTGTGTGTGTCCCCACGGAAAATGCTCAAGTGCATTAACACGGCGGAGTGCTTCCACAGTACCGAGGCTAGAGTCGACTTCCAGAGTGTTGCACTTTGGGTAGCTATCCCACAGTTCCTGCAGTCTCGGCTGCCCATTGGAATTCTGGGTTGAGATCCCAATGCCTGATAGGGCTAAAACATTGTCGTGGGTGGTTCTGGGTACATGTCGTCAGGCCCCCCTTCCCTCTCTCCCTCCATGGAAGAAAGGGCAGACAATTGTTTTGTGCCTTTTTCCTGAGTTACCCATGCAGATGTCATACCATGGCAAGCATGGAGCCTGCTCAGCTCAAGGTCACCGTACGTCTCCTGTGTGCTGGCAGACGTGGTACTGCATTGCTACACAGCAGCAGCAACCCCTTGCCTTGTGGCAGCAGACGGTACAGTAGGACTGGTAGCCATCATCATCATGTCTGAGGTGCTCCTGGTCGCCTCTGTGCGGTCCATCAGGAGCGCCTGGGCAGACATGGGCACAGGGACTAAACCTGGAGTGACTTGATCAGGTCATTCTCTTTAGTCCTACAGTCAGTCCTATTGAACCATCTGATGGTGGGTGAGGAGGCAGGCGATACAGATTGATAGCAGTCCTCTTGTACCATCTTCGGCCGAGCAGCCATGAGATGTGGATGCAATGCAGTCCTTCTGCACCATCTGCTGCCAGCCAAAGATCTAAAAGATAGATGGAGTGTATCAAAACAAATAGACCAAATTTGTTTTGTACTCATTTGCAAACCCCAACCTCACCCCGTCTAGGGGACTCATGCCTCTAGGTCACACTGCAGTCACTCACAGAGAAGGTGCAGCGAAGTAAATCTAGCCGTGTATCAATCAGAGGCCAGACCAACCTGCTTGTTCCAATAAGAACAATAACTTAGGTGCATCATTTCATATTGGAACCCTCCGTGAAGTCCTGCCTGAAATACTCCTTGATGTAAAGCCCCACCTTTGTTGATTTTAACTCCCTGTAAGCCATGTCGTCAGTCGCCCCTCCCTGCGTCAGAGCAACGGCAGACAATCGTGCATCTGAGTTAAGAGTGCTGTCCAGAGCAGTCACAATGGAGCACTCTGGGATAGCTCCCGGAGGCCAATACCGTAGAATTGTGTCCACAGTACCCCCAAATTCAACCCAGCAAGGCCGATTTAAGCGCTAATCCACTTGTCAGGGGTGGAGTAAGGAAATCGATTTTAAGAGCCCTTTAAGTCAAAATAAAGGGCTTTATCGTGTGGACAGGTGCAGGTTTACAGCGATTTAACGCTGCTAAATTTGACCTAAAGTCCTAGTGTAGACCAGGGCTAAGTGTCTCAGTGTTACTTTGCCCTCCTTCTGTCTGTTGTATCCGCCTTTTGTCTCATCACATACTTAGTCTGTAAGCTCCTTGGGGCAAAGTGTACATCTACACTGCAGCTGGAGGCGTAATTTCCCAAGTGGGTAGACATACCTGCACTAGTTCTGATCAAGATAGCATACTAAGAATAGAAGTGCAGCCATGAATGCACAGGAGGTGGAGCAGGCTAGCTGCACTGAGCACGCACCTAGGGTTTCAGACAGAATTGCACTTGGGATGGTTTGTACACATGCAGCTACATCACTATTTCAGAACACTACCTTGATCAGAGCTAGCCCAGGTATGTCTGCTCAAGCTCAAAATTACACCTCCAACTCCAGTAAAGAAATACCCAAAGACAGTCTCTTCATTATGTGTGTTGTGGTAAAACACCTTGTTCGCCTCAGTAGGCTCAGTCCTTTTTAGCCTTGGAGACTCAGGTTTGGGGCAAGGCACATCCTTAAAGGTGGCACAGGGTCCTGCTACTCCTCTCCTCAGTCAGTCCCTTGTGCTTGTTTTCCTTCTCTTCGGGGGGGGGTGCAGCTTCCCTACTGGGAAGGTCTGGTGTCTTGCTGCAAACAGCCTACTGGCAACTGCCCTGCTCCCCTCACTCTCCCCCTCCTACCACCCAGGGGAGGGTTTTAAAAGGTCCCAAGTAGTTAGAGGCAGCTGAACCTAATTGGTTCCCTAGCAACCCCTTTTCCAGCTGAACCTTACTGCCCCTGGTTCTCTCTCCTCAGTGGATAGGGAGGGGCCTTTTAATCCCCTGGGACTAATTACTAACCCCCTTTTGTAGCTGTTTGTCCTGGGTTTACTACAGTGTGTACAGTGCCCAGCCTAGCACAGTGGGACCGGATCCCTGATTAAGCATTCTGGTGCTACCACAGCCCCAAAAATATGTAGTTCTAATCATAGAAATCATATAATAGAAACATTGGGCTGGAAAATACCTCGAGAGGTCATCTAGTCCAGCTCCCTGTGCTGATGCAAGACTAAGAATATCCAGACCATCCCTGAGAGATGTTTGTCTAACCTTTTCTTAAAAACCTCCAATGACGGGGATTCCACAACCTCCCTGGGAAGTCTATTCCAGAATTTAACTACCCTGATAGTCAGAGATTGTTTCTTAATATCTAACCTAAATCTCCCTTGCTGCAGATTCAGCCCATTACTCCTTGTCCTACCTTCAGTAGACATGGCGAACAATTGATCACAGTCCTTTTTATAACAGCGCTTAACATATTAGACGACTTATCGGGTTCCCCCTCAGTCTTCTTTTCTCAAGACTAAATATGCCCCCCTTTTTTTTTTTTAACCTTTCCTCACAGGTCAGGTTTTCTAAACCTTTTATCTTATTTGTTGCCCTCCTATAAGCTCTCTCCAATTTGTCCACATCTTTCTTAAAGTGTGGTGCCCAAAACTTCACCCGGTACTCCAGCTGAGGCATTACCAGTGCTGAGTAGAGTGGAACAGTTACCTCCCATGTCTTACATGCAATACTCCTGTTAATACGTTTGAGAATATTTAGCTTTTTTTGTAACTGCATCACATTGTTGGCTCATCTTCAATTTGTGATCCACTATAACCTGCAGATCCTTTCCTGCAGTACTATTACCTAGCCAACACAGAAGCTGGGTGAGGCTAAGCCTCCTCAAACCTAGCGCTGCTGGGGGGGCAGTGGTGTATTTGGGGCCCCTGGAAAGATCTCCCCACACCAGGGCCCTAGGGCGGGAGAAGCTCTTGCTCCCAGCTATGGCCCCAGAGTTTTTCTGGCCTCAGGGCTGCGGGGGAGGGAGGAAGAGGTGGAGTGGGGGCAGGGCAGAATGCAGGTGGGACCATGGGCAGAAGGGGTGGAAGAGGAGAGGAATTCTAGGCTCCAAGCTCCAGTCAGGGGCAAGAGAGGTCCACCGCACTCCCGTCCAAGGCTGAGAGCTCAACCCCAGCTGGGGAAGGGGCCGAGTTCACAGCCCCCCCTTGACCCCAACTGAGTTCTCACACACACACCCTGCCCCAGACAGGGCCACATGGGGGGCCAGAGGAAGGGATTGAGCTCTCAGCTCCTCACCACCCTGGCTGGGGCCACAGGGAGGCTGAGAGCAGCAAGTGGAGGGGCGGCTGAAAAACTGAGGTAGGGTGACCAGACGGTAAATGTGAAAAATCGGGACGCGGTGGGGGGTAATTGGTGCTTATATAAGAAAAAGCCCCAGATATCAGGACTATCCCTATAAAATTGGGGGAAATAGGAATAGGCGGGGCAGGGGGATAACATCCCCAAGGGGAAGCTTCACCTGCTGTCCATGCTCCATTTAGCATTTGATTTTTCCTTCCTAAGTGTAGTATTTTGTAGTTGTCTTTATTGAATTTCATCTTGTTGATTTCAGATCAATTCTCCAGTTTGTCAAGGTCATTTTGAACACTAATCCTGGCTTTATAACAATAAAAGGATTTTTATTTTAGATTTAGGAAGACCAAGAAAGAGCAAAACGCTGTCACTCAGAAAGCACAGTGTGTATTTCTCAGGTTGCAGTAACTGAACAAAATGTCTGCTGTCTCTGCAGAGATGTAGCATTTTCAGAAACGTAAAGGGGCAGTAAACAAAAAAAAAAATCAAAATCAGCACAGTTTCAGTTAAATAGACCTTAACTTAGGGGGCGGTGGGGTGGGGGACATATATACACACTACAAGAGCTGGAGAGAGTTCTGAAGTAAAAGACAGGTCTTTGGAGTGGAAATCTATCAACCGCATGAAAAAACTTGCACAGATACAGACAGACATCATCTTCCTTTCCAAATGCAAACAGATGGACATCGTACCAAAAGGACTGAAGGTAAAAAATCCATTACAATCTACATACCACACAGACTATGCTGACAGCTTGTGCCACACGCTCTCAAAGAAACTGCGAAATCACCTGATCAACATCCTCTACAGCAAACAGGGAAAGATTAAGAATGAGCTCTCAGAACTGGATACTCTCATAAAAAACCAACCTTCCACACAAACTTCCTCGTGGCTGGATTTTACTAAAACTAGACAAGCCATTTACAACGCACACTTTGCTTCTCTACAAAAGAAAAAGGACACTAAACTTTCTAAACTACTACATGCTACAAGGGGCCACAGCAATGGTTCCCTCAACCCACCTAGCAATATTGTTAACCTATCCAACTATACTCTCAGCCCAGCAGAAGCAGCTGTTCTATCTCGGGGCCTCTCCTTCTGCCCCTCCACCCCCATGAACATGATACAGTTCTGTGGTGACCTAGAATCCTATTTTCGACGTCTCCGACTCAAGGAATATTTCCAAAATACCTCTGAACAACATACTAATCCACAGAGGTCTCCCTACCAACACTACAGAAAGAAGGATTCTAGGTGGACTCCTCCTGAAGGTCGAAACAGCAGACTGGACTTCTACATAGAGTGCTTCCGCCGACGTGCACGGGCTGAAATTGTGGAAAAGCAGCATCACTTGCCCCATAACCTCAGCCATGCGGAACGCAATGCCATCCACAGCCTCAGAAACAACTCTGACATCATAATCAAAAAGGCTGACAAAGGAGGTGCTGTTGTCATCATGAATAGGTCGGAATATGAACAAGAGGCTGCTCGGCAGCTCTCCAACACGAGTTTCTACAAGCCATTACCCTATGATCCCACTGAGAGTTACCAAAAGCAACTACAGCATATGCTCAAGAAACTTCCTGAAAAAGCACAAGATCAAATCCGCACAGACACACCCCTGGAACCCCGACCTGGGATATTCTATCTACTACCCAAGATCCATAAACCTGGAACTCCTGGGCGCCCCATCATTTCAGGCATTGGCACCCTGACAGCAGGATTGTCTGGCTATGTAGACTCCCTCCTCAGGCCCTACGCTACCAGCACTCCCAGCTACCTTCGAGACACCACTGACTTCCTGAGGAAGCTTCAATCCATCGGTGATCTTCCTGATAACACCATCCTGGCCACTATGGATGTAGAAGCTCTCTACACCAACATTCCACACAAAGATGGACTACAAGCCGTCAGGAACACTATCCCCGATAATGTCACGGCTAACCTGGTGGCTGAACTTTGTGACTTTGTCCTTACCCATAACTATTTCACATTTGGGGACAATGTATACCTTCAGATCAGCGGCACTGCTATGGGTACCCGCATGGCCCCACAGTATGCCAACATTTTTATGGCTGATTTAGAACAACGCTTCCTCAGCTCTCGTCCCCTAAAGCCCCTACTCTACTTGCGCTATATTGATGACATCTTCATCATCTGGACCCATGGAAAAGAAGCCCTTGAGGAATTCCACCATGATTTCAACAATTTCCATCCCACCATCAACCTCAGCCTTGTCCAGTCCACACAAGAGATCCACTTCCTGGACACTACAGTGCTAATAAACAATGGGCACATAAACACCACCCTATACCGGAAACCTACTGACCGCTATTCCTACCTGCATGCCTCCAGCTTTCACCCTGACCACACCACACGATCCATCGTCTACAGCCAAGCTCTGCGATACAACCGCATTTGCTCCAACCCCTCAGACAGAGACAAACACCTACAAGATCTCTGTCAAGCTTTCTTACAACTACAATACCCACCTGCGGAAGTAAAGAAACAGATTGATAGAGCCAGAAGAGTTCCCAGAAGTTACCTACTGCAGGACAGGCCTAACAAAGAAAATAACAGAACGCCACTAGCCGTCACCTTCAACCCCCAACTAAAACCCCTCCAACGCATTATTAAGGATCTACAACCTATCCTAAAGGATGACCCAACACTCTCACAAATCTTGGGAGACAGGCCAGTCCTTGCCTACAGACAGCCCTGCAACCTGAAGCAAATACTCACCAACAACCACATACCACACAACAGAACCACTAACCCAGGAACTTATCCTTGCAACAAAGCCCGTTGCCAATTGTGCCCACATATCTATTCAGGGGACACCATCACAGGGCCTAATAACATCAGCCACACTATCAGAGGCTCGTTCACCTGCACATCCACCAATGTGATTTATGCCATCATGTGCCAGCAATGCCCCTCTGCCATGTACATTGGTCAAACTGGACAGTCTCTACGTAAAAGAATAAATGGACACAAATCAGATGTCAAGAATTATAACATTCATAAACCAGTCGGAGAACACTTCAATCTCTCTGGTCACGCAATCACAGACATGAAGGTCGCTATCTTAAAACAAAAAAACTTCAAATCCAGACTCCAGCGAGAAACTGCTGAATTGGAATTCATTTGCAAATTGGATACTATTAATTTAGGCTTAAATAGAGACTGGGAGTGGCTAAGTCATTATGCAAGGTAGCCTATTTCCTCTTGTTTTTTCCTCCCCCCCCCCCCCCAGATGTTCTGGTTTAACTTGGATTTAAACTTGGAGAGTGGTCAGTTTGGACGAGCTATTACCAGCAGGAGAGTGAGTCTGTGTGTGTATGGGGGTGGGTTTTTGGAGGGGGGTGAGGGAGTGAGAGAACCTGGATTTGTGCAGGAAATGGCCTAACTTCATTATCATGCACATTGTGTAAAGAGTTGTCACTTTGGATGGGCTATCACCAGCAGGAGAGTGAATTTGTGTGGGGGGGTGGAGGGTGAGAAAACCTGGATTTGTGCTGGAAATGGCCTAACCTGACGATTACTTTAGATAAGTTATTACCAGCAGGACAGTGGGGTGGGAGGAGGTATTGTTTCATATTCTCTGTGTATATATAAAGTCTGCTGCAGTTTCCACGGTATGTATCTGATGAAGTGAGCTGTAGCTCACGAAAGCTCATGCTAAAATAAATTGGTTAGTCTCTAAGGTGCCACAAGTACTCCTTTTCTTTTTGTCTCCAGAAAAGGTGACCACAGCATTTTTGCTGATTCTTCCTCAGTATGAAATATCAATGGAAACATGCTGCAATATCGGTCCACATATTTGTTATTGATAAAGATTCACCAGAGCGTATGCAAATCAATTTCAGTCTATGAGGTGCTAAAAAGCTATTAACTTCTGTAATTTGTTATGTTGCTAATAGCACAGGATTGGTCATCTGTGTCCTACAGTATCATTTTTGCTCCCACATTGGAGGACTGAAACTTTTGAGCTGGAGACTAATGAACAGCGAATGACACAAATAGCAAAAGCTTTTGTCCATATGCTACTTCAAACAGACATTTAGAATTCAAATACATATTTGAAAACACTGCTTTTGCAGTATCCATCCAGCTCTAATCTCATCATTGCCGTCTTAAGAAGGAGCCAAGAGGGAAAGGAAAATGGCAAGAAAGCTTTTCAGTGTGGCTGGTTTGAAAGATATATTTATGTGCTTTGTATAGCTTTAATTCACACTCTAGAGTTACCCTGGATTTTTATTAATCAAATTAATTTACTATTCAATTAAAAAGCCCCCAGTGAATTAGAAAGATTACTATTACAGCCGCTGGGATACACACTCATCCTTTTATAGTAATAAAAAATACAATGAAATATCAGTTAAAATATAACATGATTTAAGCAATTTCCTTTCTTCATTTACTTAAAATAAACCCCAGAGTTAAGGAGAGTGTTTAGTAGAACAATGAGAGGTTAAGGGAATAAGTGTGCAATCTTCCACAAATGGAGTTAATAAAAGATGTGCTTCTCATTCTTCCATTTTTCTCTTGGTATTAATTGAGTCGGGGTAATCAGCGTTTGAGCAATGTGCACAGTCTAAAGTGGGAACTAAAAATAATTAATGTACAGTATGATTATTTCCCCTTGACTCCTCCCATCATCAGGCACTTTTCACCTGCTACTGATAACAACTTCAACTGATTTATATTATATTGGGCCTTCCATCCCAAGGTGCTTTACAAATTATGGGCAAAACCCTGCTTTTGCTCATTGCAGCTCTGCAAGTGCAGTTGTGAGAGGACTGGTACAGGACTTGGAGAGGGTTTCTAGCCTATTCTGCTGCAGCAGGGCAAGATAGCTCAAGGGTGACTCACTCGGTAGCACACCTTATTTAGTGGGTGCTGACAACTGCAGCATATGTTCAGGGATGCTAGACCACACTGACATGCTGACAAACCACCTTCCTTGGAGCTAGGTTGTGCTAAACTGGGTGTTAGCCAAGACCACTGCACTTTGAGGAGAGGTCCTCTGGACCTTCTTCTTTCCCTAGTACATCCATCCATCCATCCACCTCTATAGCATCTTCATAGATTCTGAGGCCAAAGGGGACCATTGTGATAATCTAGTCTGACTTCCTGTAGAAACATAGGCCATAGAACTTCCCCAAAATAATTTCTAGAGCAGATCTTTTAGAAAAGCATCCAATCTTGATTTAAAAATTGTCAGATGTAGAATCCACCGTGGCCATTGATAAGTTGTTCCAGTGGTCAATAACTCTCACCATTAAAAATATACACCTTATTCCCCGTCGGAATTTGTCTAGCTTCACCATTCTCTGCTAGATTGAAGAGCCCATTATTAACTATTTGTTCCCCCTGGAGGTATGTTTGCACTAATCAAGTCTTCCCCTAAATTTGAAGCTAAATAGACTGAGTTCCTTGAGTCTGTCATTATAAAGCATGTTTCAGAGTAGCAGCCGTGTTAATCTGTATTCGCAAAAAGAAAAGGAGTACTTGTGGCACCTTAAAGACTAACCAATTTATTTGAGCATAAGCTTTCGTGAGCTACAGCTCACTTCATCGGTGCTTCCGAAGAAATGAGCTGTAGCTCACGAAAGCTTATGCTCAAATAAATTGGTTAGTCTCTAAGGTGCCACAAGTACTCCTTTTCTTTTATTATAAAGCATGTTTGTTAATCCTTTAATAATCCTTGGGGCTCTGCTCTGAACCCTCTCCAATTTATCAACAGCCTTCTTGAATTGTGGGCACCAAACCGGATTTGGGCAAGCAGTCGCACCAGTGCCAAATTTTGGAGTTAAAAATAACCTCTCTACTCTTACTTGAGATTTCCTTCTTTTCTGGATCCCAGGATCAGATTAGCTCTTTTGGCCACAGTGTCACACTGGCAACTAACGTTCAGCCCCCAGATCTTTTTTCAGATAACTGCTTCCCAGAATGGAATCCCCCATCCAGGAAGTATGGCCTACATTCTTTGTTCTTAGATGTATACTTTTACATTTGGCTGCATTAAAATGCATATTGTTTGCTTGTGCCCAGTTTACCAAGCGACCTAGACTACTCTGAATTAGTGACCTATCCTCTTCATTATTTACCACACCCCACATTTGTGTGTCATCTGCAAACTTTATCAGGTATGGTTTATCTTTTCTCCCAGCTCATTGATAAAAATGTTAAATAGCATAGGGCCAAGAACAGATCCCTACAGTATCTCACTGGAAACAGACCAGCTCAATGGCGATTTCCCATTTACAGTTACTTTTAAGACCTAACAGATTGCCAGTTTTTAATCCATTTAATGTGCCTCATGTTAATTTTATTTTGTTCTATTTTTTTACATCAAAATGAGGTGCGGTACCAAGTCAAACGCCTTACAGAAGTCTAGGTATATTATATCAACGCTATTACCTTTATCAACCAAACGTTATTTTTTTAAAATGAGATTACAACTTAGTTTGACATAAGACCATGTTGATTTGCATTAGTTACATTACCGCCCTTTAATTCTTTATTAATCTAGTCCCATGTCAGCCTTTCTATTATCTTGCTCGAGACTGATGTCAGGCTGAAAGACCTATAATTACCCAGCACATCCTGTTTGCCCTTTTAAAATATTGGCATAACATTCACTTTCTTGTAGCCTTCTGGAAGTTCCCAGTGATCCAAGACTTACTGAAAATCGACATTAGCAGTCCAGCAAGCTCCTCAGCCAGCTCTTTTAAAATGTTTGGATAATCTGCAGGTCAGGACCATACTCATTAGTTGCCAAGGATACTCAACTACCAATAGACTTGACATGTTTCAGGATTGAGGTTTCAGATAAGATTTAGACAGAGGCAAAGAGAGAGTGATAGAAAAGAGGTTGGATGAATAAGGGGGGGAGAGACAACTGACACACAAAGGAGGGAGCAGTAGGAATTGTTGGGTCATTGTTCTGGACACAGCCATGGAGATGTCATCTATTTCTCTTTGTGACAGGGGACACTCACCTCCTGTGAGTGCCTCCTGTTTGCTGGGTGCAGTGCTGCAATCTTTTCTTGGTTCTGGCACCCTCTGTAGGTTGTTGACCTCCCTACGTGGGTCTTTAGTGGCTCAGTCCTCCAGTTAAGTCACTCAGTTAAAAGGCGAATGTGTGAACTTCTTCCAGGGTAACAAAGTTCAAGAAATGGTCAGCCCTCACCAGGGTCTTCAGCCCCGTCTCCAGGCTTGTTTAGATTCCAGCCCCTTTCTTGGGCTTTTAGTAAAGATTCTTGCACCCTTTTCAGGACTCAGGCCACTTCCGCAGTAGACTGCGTAGACTGCTTCCCTTAATAGTGACTTCCGTAGACTGCTTCCCTTAATAGTGGCTGCTGCTGCATTCCCTGGGCTGCGTCCCCTTGGTTCCATCACCTACATTCCTTAGGGTTACAGTTGTTGGATTATCTCCATCTGTTCCTTGCTTAAGCAGGGCCACTCCCAGGCCTCTTTGCCTGGACAGTTTCAGTCTTCCAGACCTTCCTCACCCTTCTGGTCCCAGCCGGGAATTGACCTTCTCAGGTCCTGCAGCTCCTTTTAACTGAGCCTGCTGGTCTCCAATTGGCTGCTTCTCTGTAGCCACTCTAGGCAGGCCTAGAGGACTCACCCTCAGAGCTCTTTTTCTGGGGCACAGTGTGGTAGGACCATGACGCCTCCAGCAGGGGCCTTAAAAGGGCTTGATACACCCTACCATGCCCTTTCTACATCTGACTGGGGCAGTAAGAAATTGCAATGGAAGGAATCATAGACTATCAGGGTTCGAAGGGACCTCCGGAGGTCATCTAGTCCAACCCCCTGCTCAAAGCAGGACCAATCCCCAACTAAATCATCCCAGCCAGGGATCTGTCAAGCCTAACCTTAAACTCTAACAAAGGAGATTCCACCACCTCCCTAGGTAACGCATTCCAGTATTTCACCAACCTCCTACTGAAAAAGTTTTTCCTAATATGCAACCTAAACCTCCCCCACTGCAACTTGAGACCGTTACTCCTCGTTCTATCATCTGCTACCACTGAGAACAGTCTAGATCCATCCTCTTTGGAACCCCCTTTCAGGTAGATGAAAGCAGCTATCAAATCCCCCCCCATTCTTCTCTTCCGCAAACTAAACAATCCCAGTTCCCTCAGCCTCTCCTCATAAGTCATGTGTTCCAGCCCCCTGATCATTTTTGTTGCCCTCCGCTGGACGTTTTCCAATTTTTCCATATCCTTCTTGTAGTGTGGGGCCTAAAACTGGACACAGTACTCCAGATGAGGCCTCACCAATGTCGAATAGAGGGGAACAATCACGTCCCTTGATCTGTTGGCAATTCATAGAATCATAGAATCATAGAATATCAGGGTTGGAAGGGACCCCTGAAGGTCATCTAGTCCAACCCCCTGCTCGAAGCAGGACCAATTCCCAGTTAAATCATCCCAGCCAGGGCTTTGTCAAGCCTGACCTTAAAAACCTCTAAGGAAGGAGATTCTACCACCTCCCTAGGTAACGCATTCCAGTGTTTCACCACCCTCTTAGTGAAAAAGTTTTTCCTAATATCCAATCTAAACCTCCCCCACTGCAACTTGAGACCATTACTCCTCGTTCTGTCATCTGCTACCATTGAGAACAGTCTAGAGCCATCCTCTTTGGAACCCCCTTTCAGGTAGTTGAAAGCAGCTATCAAATCCCCCCTCATTCTTCTCTTCTGCAGGCTAAACAATCCCAGCTCCCTCAGCCTCTCCTCATAAGTCATGTGTTCTAGATCCCTAATCATTTTTGTTGCCCTTCGCTGGACTCTCTCCAATTTATCCACATCCTTCTTGTAGCGTGGGGCCCAAAACTGGACACAGTACTCCAGATGAGGCCTCACCAATGTCGAATAGAGGGGAACGATCACGTCCCTCGATCTGCTTGCTATGCCCCTACTTATACAACCCAAAATGCCATTGGCCTTCTTGGCAACAAGGGCACACTGCTGACTCATATCCAGCTTCTCGTCCACTGTCACCCCTAGGTCCTTTTCCGCAGAACTGCTGCCTAGCCATTCGGTCCCAAGTCTGTAGCGGTGCTGTCATAAATATAAAGGGAAGGGTAAACCCCTTTGAAATCCCTCCTGGCCAGGGGAAAGCTCCTCTCACCTGTAAAGGGTTAAGAAGCTAAAGGTAACCTCGCTGGCACCTGACCAAAATGACCAATGAGGAGACAAGATACTTTCAAAAGCTGGGAGGAGGGAGAGAAAAAAAGGGTCTGTGTCTGTCTGTATGCTGGTCTTTGCCAGGGATAGACCAGGAATGGAGTCTTAGAACTTTTAGTAAGTAATCTAGCTAGGTATGTGTTAGATTATGATTTCTTTAAATGGCTGAGAAAAGAATTGTGCTGAATAGAATAACTATTTCTGTCTGTGTATCTTTTTTGTAACTTAAGGTTTTGCCTAGAGGGGTTCTCTATGTTTTTAATCTAATTACCCTGTAAGATATCTACCATCCTGATTTTACAGGGGGGATTTCTTTATTTCTATTTACTTCTATTTTCTATTAAAAGTCTTCTTGTAAAAAAACTGAATGCTTTTTCATTGTTCTCAGATCCAAGGGTTTGGGTCTGTGGTCACCTATGCAAATTGGGGAGGCTTTTTATCCAACATTTCCCAGGAAAGGGGGGGTGCAAGTGTTGGGAGGATTGTTCATTGTTCTTAAGATCCAAGGGTCTGGGTCTGTAGTCACCTAGGCAAATTGGTGAGGCTTTTTACCAAACCTTGTCCAGGAAGTGGGCTGCAGGGTTTTGGGAAGTATTCTGGGGGGAAAGACGCGTCCAAACAGCTCTTCCCCAGTAACCAGTATTAGTTTGGTGGTGGTAGCGGCCAGTCCAAGGACAACGGGGGGGAATATTTTGTACCTTGGGGAAGTTTTGACCTAAGCTGGTAAAGATAAGCTTAGGAGGTTTTTCATGCAGGTCCCCACATCTGTACCCTAGAGTTCAGAGTGGGGGAGGAACCTTGACAGGTGCATTGGATTCTTCCATCCTAAGTGCAGGACCCTGCACTTGTCCTTGTTGAACCTCATCAGATTTCTTTTGGACCAGTCCTCTAATTTGTCTAGGGCCCTCTGGATCCTATCCCTACCCTCCAGCATATCTACCTCTCCTCCCAGTTTAGTGTCATCTGCAAACTTGCTGAGGGTGCAATCCACACCATCCTCCAGATCATTTATGAAGATATTGAACAAAACTGGCCCCAGGACCGACCCTTGGGGCACTCCACTTGATACCGGCTGCCAACTAGATATGGAGCCATTGATCACTACCCATTGAGCCCAACAATCTAGCCAGCTTTCTATCCACCTTATAGTCCATTCATCCAGCCTATACTTCTTTAACTTCCTGGCAAGAATACTGTGGAAGACGGTGTCAAAAGCTTTGCTAAAGTCAAGAAACAATACATCCCCTGCTTTTCCTTCATCCACAGAACCAGTAATCTCATCGTAAAAGGCGATTAGATTAGTCAGGCATGACTTGCCCTTGGTGATTCCATGCTGACTGCTCCTGATCACTTTCCTCTCGTCTAAGTGCTTCAGAATTGATTCCTTGAGGACCTGCTCCATGATTTTTCCAGGGACTGAGGTGAGGCTGACTGGCCTGTAGTTCCCAGGATCATCCTCCTCCCCTTTTTTAAAGATGGGCACTACATAGCCTTTTTCAAGTCGTCCGGGACTTCCCCCGATCGCCATGAGTTTTCAAAGATAATGGCCAATGGCTCTGCAAACACATCCGCCAACTCCTTTAGCACTCTCGGATGCAGCGCATCCGGCCCCATGGACTTGTGCTCATCCAGCTTTTCTAACTAGTCCCAAACCACTTCTTTCTCCACAGAGGGCTGGTCACCTCCTCCCCATGCTGTACTGCCCAGTGCAGTAGTCTGGGAGCTGACCTTGTTCATGAAGACAGAGGCAAAAAAAGCATTGAGTAAATTAGCTTTTTCCACATCCTCTGTCACTAGGTTGCCTTCCTCATTCAGTAAGGGGCCCACACTTTCCTTGGCTTTCTTCTTGTTGCTAACATACTTGAAGAAACCCTTCTTGTTACTCTTAACACCTCTTGCTAGCTGCAACTCCAGGTGTGATTTGGCCTTCCTGATTTCACTCCTGCATGCCTGAGCAATTTTTTTATACACTTCCCTGGTCATTTGTCCAATCTTCCACTTCTTGTAAGCCTCCTTTGTGTTTAAGATCAGTAAGGATTTCACTGTTAAGCCAAGCTGGTCGCCTGCCATATTTACTATTCTTTCTACACATCGGGATGGTTTGTCCCTGTAACCTCAATAAGGATTCTTTAAAATACAGCCAGCTCTCCTGGACTCCTTTCCCCCTCATGTTATTCTCCCAGGGGATCCTTCCCATCAGTCCCCTGAGGGAGTCAGTCTGCTTTTCTGAAGTCCAGGGTCTGTATTCTGCAGCTTTCCTTTCTTCCTTGTGTCAGGATCCTCAACTCGACCATCTCATGATCACTGCCTCCCAGGTTCCCATCCACTTTTGCTTCCCCTACTAATTTTTCCTGGTTTGTGAGCAGCAGGTCAAAAAGAGCTCTGCCCCTTGTTGGTTCCTCCAGCACTTGCACCAGGAAATTGTCCCCTACACTTTCCAAAAACTTCCTGGATTGTCTGTGCACCACTGTATTGCTCTCCCAGCAGATATCAGGGTGATTGAAGTCTCCCATGAGAACCAGGGCCTGTGATCTAGTAACTTCCGTTAGTTGCCGGAAGAAAGCCTTGTACACCTCATCCCCCGGTCCGGTGGTCTATAGCAGACTCCCACCACGATATCACCCTTGTTGCTCACACTTCTAAACTTAATCCAGAGACTCGGGTTTTTCTGCAGTTTCATACTTGAGCTCTGAGCAGTCCTACTGCTCCCTTACATACAATGCAACTCCCCCACCCTTTCTGCCCTGCCTGTCCTTCCTGACCAGTTTATATCCACCTATGACAGTACTCCAGTCATGCGAGTTATCCCACCAAGTCTCCGTTATTCCAATCACATCATAATTCCTTGACTTTGCCAGGACTTCCAGTTCTCCGCTTGTTTCCCAGGCTTCTTGCATTTGTGTATAGGGACTTGAGATAACTCGCTGATCGTCCCTCTTTCTCAGTATGAGGCAGGAGCCCTCCCCTCTCGCGTGCTCCTGCTCGTGCTTCCTCCCAGCATCCCACTTCCCCCCTTATCTCAGGGCTTTGGTCTCCTTCCCCCCATGAACCAAGTTTAAAGCCCTCCTCACTAGGTTAGCCAGCCTGCTTGTGAAGATGCTCTTCCCTCTCTTTGTTAGGTGGAGCCCATCTCTGCCTAGCACTCCTCCTTCTTGGAACACCATGCCATGGTCAAAGAATCGAAAGCCTTCTCTCCAACCCCACCCGCGTAGCCATTTGTTGACTTCCACAATTTGACGGTCTCTACCCAGGTCTTTTCCTTCCACGGGGAGGATGGACGAGAACACCACTTGTGCCTCAAACTCCTTTATCCTTCTTCCCAGAGCCACATAGTCCGCAGTGATCTGCTCAAGGTCATTCTTGGCAGTATCATTGGTGCCCACGTGGAGAAGCAGGAAGGGGTAGCGATCCGAGGGCTTGATGAGTCTCAGCAGACTCTCCATCACATCATGAATCCTAGCTCCTGGCAAGCAGCAGACTTCTCGGTTTTCCCTGTTGGGGCGGCAGATAGATGACTCAGTCTCCCTGAGGAGAGATTCCCCAACCACCACCACCCACCTCCTTCTCTTGGGAGCGGTGGTCGTGGAACCCCCAACCCTAGGACAGGGCATCTCATGCCTTCCAATTGGCGGAGTCTCCTTCTGTTCCCTTCCCTCAGATGTATCATCTCGTCCACTCTCCGCATTAGTACCTGTGGAGAGAACATGAAAACAGTTACTTACCTGTATCTGCGTTGCTGGTACATGGACACTCCCCTTTCTTCTTCTGGAGGTCACATGCTGCCAAATTTCTTCACTGTCCTCCTGTCCCCGCAGTGCAGCCTGCTCTGAATCTTCAGAACGTTGTGTCCTTAGAAGCATATCCTGACATCTGTCCAGGAAATCTTCAGTTTCTCTTATGCAACGCAGGGTCGATACCTGTTGCTCCAGACCTTGAACCTTCTCTTCCAATATGGAGACCAACTTGCATTTTGTATTGACAAAGTCGCTTCTGTCCTATGGAAGAAAGACAAACATGGCACATCCAGTGCAGGTCACAACAGCTGAACACTCCCCATCCATATTACCCTCCTTCTACAAGCTTCCTCAGGAGTTGTAGTAATTAATCAGAGAAGCCGGCAAGATGTAAGCCTCAGTTGGCTCTCCCCGGGCGAACTCCCAGGCAAACTCCCTCTGTAAGCCTCTCTGCTGTTCGCTGCTCAGCTAGTTTGCAGCTGACTGGCTTTTTATAATAGTCAGGCCCACTCAAGGCTCACCTGGAACAAAGCACTCCCAATTCACACTTTTCAAACAACCAATCAAGCACACGGTCAAACTGTCCCCACAACAGACAGTCAGATACTCACCAACACAGCCTCCTTAATGCAGCCCTTAGCGTACCTCCTCTCAGGCAGATCCCAGGCAAACTCCCTCTGTTCACCTCTCTGCAGTTCGCTGCTCCATTTTGCTTCTGCAAATAGACCATTTGCAGTTAAGGAGATAACGTGAAAGTAGAGGAAACACTGGAAAAGAAAAGACTACTGTGATCAAGGAAAACTATAGAGTATATATGTGCACATGTGTACCATATATATATATATATATATATATATATATATATATATATACACACACATTTATGTTATGTGCCATAGATATGTATGTAAGAAGATACATATAAAGAGATGATGTTCTTCTAGCTTGTATACTTGGAGCTTCTTGAGTTCCTCCTTCTTACTTGTGATTTATTTATAAAGACTAAATTAAGTTTCTAAGTAAACAGTCCACATTGTAACAGTTAATCTCAGACATATGTAACTCATTTCTCATTCTCATAGATAGGGAAAATATTGAATTAGTATTCTGTCCATGTTAATTTTTAATTTAAAGTCTTTAACGAAAGTACAATGGACTTTTGACATATAAATATTAAAAATTAAATTTCCTGAGTTCATTATCTGATAATTAGAACTAAATAACATCTTAACTGAGAGACAAACCCCACGCAAAGCAAGTCAGTTCCATTTAAGATTCCATTAGAAAAGTGTTTGAGCTAGTATGTAATAGACCATAAAATTTAATTTGGAAATGATATTACCAAAAATGATGGAATGATACCACTCACAAAAGGACATGTAGTCAGCCCTCATCTTTTCATTTGGCATGATGTTCTTCTATTGATTGTGTAGAATTAAAAAGGAATTACTTAATATTGCACAGAATAACATATGTAGGGCTTCCCCCCCCCCCCCGCACCCTTTTCTCCAGCTCTCTGGTATTTAAAAGTCAGAATTGACCAGTGTAGCTCCATGTAATTACAAAGATTTCCTTATCTTAACCTATTTGCTGAAGTCATCCTAAAGAAAGGGTCTCCTAATCCATTGGCTGTCTCATATCTCATTTACATTGGTGGTAATCCCTATCCTATCTCAGCATTTAGGTAATGACTTTGGGATTAAATTGCACTTCTTGCAATTCTTTACTTTCAAATCTCCACAACATATCAGCAGGGCCTAGTTGAATAGGCCTGTCAGAGGTCTGGTAATGCAGTACGGTAGGTAAGGTCTCTGACTTTAGAGTGAAATTAACTTTCTTCATAAGAGGGTTTAACAAGAAAACCTTGACTCTGTGTTGCAAAGTATTTTAGGGTGTTATAAAAAGATGCTTAGATGAAGTTACATTAAGATTTCTGAATGCTGTATTTCACTATCTTTACAGCAGTTATATTTAAGGAGGCATTTAGTATCTCATCTTTAAATTCTTAGCAGTTGAAAAGACCTATAGAAAGCCTGGGGTATCTTAAATTTTGCCTGGGCATAGAATTTTGATGAGCATTTATCTGATCCACTGGAGTTGCTTTATTAAATATCATTAACTATCTGTCCTTAGTTATACCGTTGTATTTCAACTCCAGAGCATCTCATTGAAGGGAAAATTAGAATTACTAATTTAGGCTCAAATTTTTCAAAGTACTTACGTATGTGTAACTTTAAGCATGTGAGTACCCTTATTGAAGTCCATGAAAGTTCAAGAATATGCTTAAAATTAGTAATGTGCTTAAGTACCTTGCTAAACTGGGGGCTTAGGCAGTAAACTCTTCAGAGTAGGGTGTGACACAGAGGGTGCCAACAGGCCAAGGGATCACTGTTCTTTACAAGCAACTCCTGTGTCAGACCTGACAATCTTACTACATCTAGTACAATCACTTTAATGGTATTTATCCATGAAGGGTAACATGAGAGATCTCTGCTTGTAACTTATCAATACTCATAATCCATTGAGTTGGCTGTATGGGTAATATTTAAGGAATAAGGTAACTATATGGAAAACTATATCTTATGGCTAGGAGTAAAAGTCACCAGGGAATCATGTGTGCACTGTTGGATCATTCAAGTGGAAGGGAATCACCCCTCCTTGGTTCAATTGTCTGCCTTTGATCCATTCCACAGCAGTCAACAGAAAATTATCAAAGACAATTGCAAACACCACTTGGAGTTAAAAGGAATGTTCTAACAGACAGGGAAATCCTCTGTCTGTGAATAAAGATGAAAGACTGATTCAGTATAATATAGGGTGGAGACAGACATTCTACATCTATTCACTGAGAAGAGATCTTGCTGAGGTGGGTTCTTTTTCGTTCAAGTTTGACTGTGGTTCCTATGAAGCCAGCCAGCTTGGCAAGCAACTGAATTTGGGAGAACCCTACTTTATTAGATAGGAAAGGTAGTCTATTGGTACGTGTAGATCCTAGTTCATATAGCTAAGTAAGTAGGGCTGAAATGCAAGGCCTACAGGTGGAGGTCTGTATGATTTTAACTTAGCCATACTAAGCCTTAGAGTTAAGAAATGCTTGACATAAGTAAGTGACCGAAGGATAACCCGATGGCACAAGATTACAGGAAAAGATGTACCGAGAGGTAGTATTGTGAAAAACTACCCATAATATTCATTTTAGATCACAAAATGCCCTTGAGGCACACTTCCTAGCACGTGCCTTAACCACAGGATACAGGTTGTGCATCAATGCTAATGAGAATAAAAGGAATGATACACAACTTATGGAAAATGGGGGACCCCAATATTCTTGGGGGGGCACAATACAAATAAGGAAAAAGAGGGTTGACACCTTCATGCACATGTGCAAGATATGAGGTATGGTCAGAATCACATTATAAAAGTTAGTGCCAGGCTCAAACCCTAAGACTATCTAGGAAGATGTGAGTATGACTATAACTATAATTTGTGCGTAGATAGATGTAGGATTTATATATGCTTGGATAATCATAACTTTGTTGGTAACTGTAATAAAATTGATAAAGGATATTAGATGTTGTTCTAGTGAATGTATGTGTTACTTTCCTTGGTCTTCATGGGTTCTTGGAGGCTCTAGATCTGAAACAAGTAGGAGAGGTGACTTTCACTCTCTTGAATTTGAGCTGTAGCCACTAGAGCTGAACGCACACAGGTATAAAGCTACATTACTAAATCCACTTTCACTAAAAAAAAGAAATTTTTTTTGAAGTCTACAATGGGCAAGACTCCTCTTGCTAGAGGCAGGGGGGAATAGGATAACTCTCAGTCCTTAGTACCCCAAGAACAGTCACACAGGGAGTATACTTTTTAGTGGCTGTAAAGTACTATATATTATGGCAACATACACATTACTATGATTTATTCTTTCTACCTTCAATATGGGTAGATAAAGCAATATATTGGGTAGCAGTACGATACAGATATACGGTATAGCAATTGTGTAAGTAGCACTGCCTATAGTTAAAGTTGCCAAACACTTTTCATTATAAGAACATGTTTTCAGTTGCTTATAACTTTGCCAAACATAATTATTCTGACTGAAATTTTCCACGCTGGATGTCTTTGTAAGGCTAATTTTTTTTAAATTTCATCTAAAACGGTTAAGCTATTAGCAAGAAGAATAGAGAAAAATACCTTGCTTTGTCGGTGTTAAAAATAAATTCTTTCAACTATTTCATTAAGCCAGGATATGAAATTTGGCAGGGAGTTCCAATACCATCCTGGTGTCAGCAGCATGTGCATGTTGCCATCCCCATGAAAAACAGCTCAAATCTGGCAAATATATAAAACTTTGAAACATCTCTGTTCATTGCCTAGCCAGCAATGGGGCTAGAAGCAGGAGCCAGGCGGTTTGGAACAGTGGCAGGAGTGTAGGGAGGGGAAAGGAGGTGATGACAGGGCAGAATTGGGGGTGGGTGGAACAGATAAGGGCCAGGGGGACAACAGTAGGGCACCAACAGGAATGGCAGAATGGCTGTCAGAAGACATGACTGGAAGTTAGCAGGTCTAGGTTGTATTCCTGGCTCTACCATGCTGTGGTTTTGGGCAAGACATTGAGGATAGGGTTGTCAAAATCACCTAAATGACTTAGGAACACAAGTCCCATTGGCTTTCAGTGGGATGTGTGTTCCAAAGTCACTTAGGGCCAGATTTTTAAAAGGTGCTTAGGTACCCTGTGGGATTTTCAAAAATGCCTAGTGCCTAACTCCCATTAGGTGCCTAGGGGGATTTTGACTTACATTCTATCTCCTTTAGGCACCTAAAGACTTTTAGAAATCTGGTCCTTAGATGCCTTTGAAAATCCCACCCCTCAACCGCTGTAAACGAGGATGATATAACAGCACAGGGTGTTCTGAGGCCACATTAGTTGTGGTTTATAAAGCACTCTGAGATTCCTGGGTGGTGCTACACACGTACTGCACATGATACTAATGCAGCACGTTCTTTGCAGATATCCTCAATAAAGATACTAGACAAAAGCGACTCTGCCTACACAAACCTGGAGCCTCTGTTACATGTTGTCGACGATACACATATGAGTAAATTAAATAAGGACTAGTATGAGTTGTATTATAAAGGCGTTTAGCCCATTTTACACGTCTGGAGAATGTCTTCTTATGCTATTTTTATACACTTGACTATGCAAGAAAGTGTAGTTGTATCCAATGATGAGTGATAATTGGAAGCCCTCCTCCTGCCATCCTCCAGAACGGTACGAAAATTAATTCTTGTACAAGGTGCATGGCATACACCAGGGGAAGTTGACCCTATTAATTTACATACACTATGGGGACCTGCTATCACACTGCAGCCAGAAAACAGCTTTTCTTATCTAGAAAAGACCCTCATTTGTTATTTCTTGCTGAATACACCCACCCCCATTATTTCTGTAATTCTTTGCAATAATAGACCTTACCCTAATGAAACCTGCATTATGAGAAGGTGATAGTCCTGACCCAAAGACTATTAGCTCTGTGCTCTGTTATGACTACATATGTAATTCTATAATTGATTTTAAAATGTACTTTTGTGTCCCAAACTGCAAAGTAAGTAGCCCATTAAGGGGAAGAAATATAATACGTATAGCTATTAAAGGTGGGGAAATGACATTATTGCAATTTTAAGTAACATTTAAAGGGTGTACACAAAAACAAACAATCAAGAAATACAAAAGCTGAGGTTCTCATTGTAATATTAGCTTGTCCACCTTGTGCCTAGCGTGTGCATTTAGATACACCGTACATAGTATAGAGCCTGATCCTGAAGCTGATCCAGGTACGTGGGAGCCACATTGAAGTCAGTAAGGCTTCAGGTGGGCAGAGGCATCCATCTATATGGATTAGTCTGCATGATCTGGTCTAGTAATCAAGAATACTGTGTATGTGCAGTGTCAACAAGTAATGTTACTATGAACCTTCACTTTTGAATTGCTCTACTTTTGTGCATGTGTCTAAATATGTAATTTTAACATTCCCTCATTCAACAGATAAATGAGTCACTTGACTTCTGTGTTTAAATAGCTGTTTAGTTGTATTTAAATAACAATAAAACACAGCCTCAATCTGTGGCTTTGACTGGAGCCAGGGCTCTGTGCCCCCTCCCATGCTCCCGACAGCTTCAGCCAGTGCTGGAGCTGTGCTCCCTTCCACCCCCCACAGCTTTGGCTGGGGCCAGAGCCAGAGCTGTGTGCCCCCACCCCGTGGCTTTGACCAAGGCTATATGCCCTCCCCCACCCAATGGCTGCAGCAGGGGCTAGAGTCAAGGCTGTACCCCCAGTGGTGGTGCGACTGGGCTGTCAGTCCCCGCCATGGGGCTCCAGCTGTCATTCTACCCCCTCCCCCTTATTTTTAGTAAAAGTCTGACAGGTCATGGCTCCCATGAATTTTTCTTTATTGCCCACAACCTGTCCGTGACTTTTACCAAAAATAACAGTGACAAAATCTTAACCTTAGTTATAATACTGTTATGAGCTGGGTGAAACCTGGCTATGGGCTGAGTTAACCCATTCAGTCTGCTGTGTGAATGAGTCCTCCACTTCAGATAGTTATAAGAGATAGTTAAGGGGCCATACCTAAAAAAAAAAAAAAAAAGGCTAATAGAGTGATCAGAACGTAAGAACAGCTATACTGGGTCAGACCAAAGGTCCATCTAGCCCGATATCCTGCCTTCTGACAGTGGCCAATGCCAGGTGCTCTAGAGGGAATGAACAGAACAGTGATCCATCAAGTGATCCATTCCCTGTCACCCATTCCCAGCTTATGGCAAACAGAGGTGAGGGACACCATTCCTGTCCATCCTGACTAAATGCCATTGATGGACCTATCCTCCATGAATTTACCTAGTTCTTTCTTGAACCCTGTTATAGTCTTGGCCTTCACAACATCCTCTGGAAAAGAGTTTGATAGGTTGACTATGCATTGTGTGAAGAAATACTTCATTTAGTTTGTTTTAAACCTGCTGCCTATTAATGTCATTGGTGACCCCTAGTTCTTATGTTCTCATAGTCAGCCCAGAAATTTTCAGCATGTGGGAACAGAGTTCCACTGGGTATTGCAACCAGGTGGGTGTGGGACAGAACACAACACACAAACTGAAAATAGAGAACAGACAGAACAGCAAAGGGAACAACAAGAGAACCAAGCAGCAGCCTGTGAGCATGGCATGACCCTGAAAAAAGCTAGAGAGAGGGCCTTTAGCTCTGTTAGCTAAAGAGGCTTTGAGCTATAAGATAATAAACTGTTCCTTTTGGTTTTGATTCTGCATGTGTAGACACAGGACTTTGTACATTCTTTGTAAATTACAAAAACTACAAAGAAATACCCAACTATGACCAATTTCTAATCCCAACTAGAACATCCTGGGGCCAGTTTTGTTCAATACCTTCATAAATGATCTGGAGGATGGTGTGGATTGCACTCTCAGCAAATTTGCAGATGATACTAAACTGGGAGGAGTGGTAGATACGCTGGAGGGGAGGGATAGGATACACAGGGACCTAGACAAATTGGAGGATTGGGCCAAAAGAAATCTGATGAGGTTCAATAAGGATAAGTGCAGGGTCCTGCACTTAGGACGGAAGAACCCAATGCACAGCTACAGACTAGGGACCGAATGGCTAGGCAGCAGTTCTGCGGAAAAGGACCTCGGGGTGACAGTGGACGAGAAGCTGGATATGAGTCAGCAGTGTGCCCTTGTTGCCAAGAAGGCCAATGGCATTTTGGGATATATAAGTAGGGGCATAGCGAGCAGATCGAGGGACGTGATCATTCCCCTCGATTCAACATTGGTGAGGCCTCATCTGGAGTACTGTGTCCAGTTTTGGGCCCCACACTACAAGAAGGATGTGGATAAATTGGAGAGAGTCCAGCGAAGGGCAACAAAAATGATTAGGGGTCTGGAACACATGACTTATGAGGAGAGGCTGAGGGAACTGGGATTGTTTAGTCTGCAGAAGAGAAGAATGAGGGGGCATTTGATAGCTGCTTTCAACTACCTGAGAGGTGGTTCCAGAGAGGATGGTTCTAGACTATTCTCAGTGGTAGAAGAGGACAGAACAAGGAGTAATGGTCTGAAGTTGCAGTGGGGGAGGTTTAGGTTGGATATTAGGAAAAACTTTTTCAGTAGGAGGGTGGTGAAACACTGGAATGCGTTACCTAGGGAGGAGGTAGAATCTCCTTCCTTAGAAGTTTTTAAGGTCAGGCTTGACAAAGCCCTGGCTGGGATGATTTAATTTGGGATTGGTCCTGCTTTGAGCAGGGGGTTGGACTGGATGACCTCCTGAGGTCCCTTCCAACCCTGATATTCTATGATTCTATGATCCCCAGGGCCCCAAAATTTGACTAAGTGTTCAAGTCAAAAAGTGGCAACACTATTCTTAATATCACATGTACAGTAGCAGTCCCAACCTAGATCAGGACCCGATGATGCTAGGCCAGTCCCTGCCCAAAGAGCTTACTCTCTCAATAGATAAGACAGACAAAAGGGAAACAGAGGCACAAGGAGTTTAAGTGACTAGCCCAAGGTTAGACAGACTGTCAGTGGCATAGACAAGATAAGAACCTAGGTCTCACCGATTTCCACTCTCGTGTGCTATCTACTGGATCGTGCTAAGGCAGTAGAGCCCAGTTGATAGATAAGAAATGCCTGAGCAAGGGAGTACCAGACTGCGTTTGAGACAGTTTGGGGGATAAGTCTGTATCAAATTATGAACTCCATTTTGTTTTGTGAATGACATTTATGATGGTAGCCTTCTGTGTGTGTTCCAGCATCCATTTTGTAGCACAGGCTTTTGACAGTCAGTGAACAGATTATATATTAAAATCTGTGACAGAGCAATCAAGGGCCATCGAACTGAATAATACTTCCCGAGTGAGCTTCCTATCAGAAAGGTCATTGACTTTGTTTCTCTATACAGAAGCTGGCAGGGCAGGGCTGGGGGATACAGCCTGGATCTCCCACACCTTGCAGCACCTGGGGAAACACAGGACAGAGTCAGCTTTAAAATGGGTACTTCTCCAAGCAAGGTAAGCTCATCAGGGGAGATCCCAGACGATTGGAAAAAGGCATATATAGTGCCCATCTTTAAAAAAAGGGAAGTTGGAGAATCCGGGGAACAGACAGGTCAGCCTCACCTCAGTCCCCAGAAAAGTCATGGAGCAGATCCTCAAGGAATCCATTTTGAAGCACTTGGAGGAGGAAAATGATCAGGAACAATCAACATGGATTCACCAAGGGCAAATCATGCCTGACCAACCTTATTGCCTTCTATGATGAGATAACTGGCTCTGTGGATATGGTGAAAGCAGTGGACATGATATATCTTGACTTTAGCAAAGCTTTTGATACTTTCTCCCACAGTTTAACTTGCTGGCAAGTTAAAAAAGTATAGATTGGATGAAAGGACTGTAAGGTGGATAGATCATCAGGCTCAATGGGTAGTGATCAATGGCTTGATGTCTAGTTGGCAGCCGGTGTCAAGAGGAGTGCCCCAGGGGTCAGTCCTTGGGCCAATTTTGTTCAACATCTTAATTAATTATCTGGATGATGGGATGAATTGCACCCTCAGCAAGTTTCCTGATGACACTAAAATGGGGGGGGGGAAGGTAGATATGCTGGAGGGTAGGGATAGGATACAGAGGGCCCTAGACAAATTGGAGGATTGGGCCAAAAGAAATCTGAGGAGGTTCAACAAGGACAAGGGCAGAGTCCTGCACTTAGGACAGAAGAATCCCAGGCACCGCTACAGGCTGGGGACTAACTGGCTAAGCGGCAGTTCTGCAGAAAAGGGATTACAGTGGACGAGAAGCTGGATATCAGCCAACAGTGTGCCCCTGTTGCCAAGAAGGCTAACGGCATTTTGGGCTGTATAAGTAGGAGCACTGCCAGCAGATCGAGGGACGTGATTATTCCCTTCTATTCGGCATTGGTGAGGCAGGGCCGGCTCTACCATTTTTGCCGCCCCAAGCAGGACGTCTGAAGACAGAAACTGCCGCCGAATTGCTGTCGCAGCAGCCAGAAGAGTAAAGCTGCTTCCGAATTGCCGCTGTGGCGCAGCCTGCAAAGTAAAGTTGCTGCCGATTTGCCGCTGCCACGGAAAGACGAGAGCCGCCCTGCCGGCACACGGACTGCCGCTCCTTTTACAGTGCCGCCCCAAGCGCCTGCTTGGAACACTGGTGCCTGGAGCCGGCCCTGTGATGAGGCCACAATCTGGAGTATTGCATCCAGTGTTGGACCCCCCACTATAGAAAGGATGTGGACAAATTGGAGAGTCTCCAATGGAGGGCAACGAAAATGATCAGGGGGCTGGGGCACATGACTTATGAGGAGAGGCTGAGGGAACTGGGCTTATTCAGTCTGCAGAAGAGAAGAGTGAGGGGAGATTTGATACAAATCTTCAACTACCTGAATGGGGGTTCCAAAGAGGATGGAGCTAGGCTGTTCTCAGTGGTGGCAGATGATAGAAGCAGCAGCAATTGTCTCAAGTTGCAGTGGGGTGGTCTAGGTTGGGTATTAGGAAAAATTATTTCACCAGGAGGGTGGTGAAGCCCTGAAATGGGTTACCTAGGGAGGTGGTGGAATCTTCATCCTTAGACGTTTTTAAGACCCAGCTTGACAAAGCCCTGGCTGGGATGATTTAATTGGGGATCGGTCCTGCTTTGAGCAGGAGGTTGGACTAGATGACCTCTTGAGGACTCTTCCAACCAAAATCTAGGATTCTATGAAGCCACTCTTTTGCCAGAAGCAAGATGACCAGGCCAAGAGGGCTAGACAGGCTGCCTGGCCTCAGGAATTGAACCAAACCCAGAACTCACAGGTTTGGTGACACCAAACCAGGAGGTTGCGTTCAGGAGTTTGTCATTTTCCAAAAATCTGTAAGTCTTTTGTGCTCTGTTAAGAGTAAAGTGTTCATGAATAAGACATTCCTTTGCCAAGCCTTTGTGCCTTGCTTCACTGCCACATTCTCCCAAAAGGATGTAACTGGGAAACATCTATGTGAACTCTGGTGGGAACATGTCTAAGCAACTGAGGGACTGGGAGGATTGTGGCACTGGTTCTGGGCCCTACAGAAAGAGACAGCAAAGTCCCACTGTCCAGGAAGGGTGTCAGACATGGGTTCTGCATCTGGAAGTGTGCTTGAATGACCCAGAGCCGGGGGGCTTTGTAGAACATGGTATTCAGTGGTTGGATCCAATCACAACAGACTGGAGCATGAGAGGGCCAGGTTGTGACAGGACTCAGTGTTCTACTAAGAGAATAAAATAAATAAATAAATAAACAAACCACTACAGGGAAAATAGAGGTTCTGAGCATGCTTCCCCTGAGGTCAATGGGTGTTTTCCACTAACTTCTAAAGTAGTAGGATTATGCTTAAATCAGCTACATTTTTTGGGTTTTTCCTTTTAAATCCTTATACTTCAAACAAGTTAGTATGCAAACTCAGAATTACTCATTATGAAACGGACATGCCTCTATTCAATTGGATTTGTAAGATAAGTTAAGGAAGAGGCAGTTGTGTAATTTGCACACAAAATGGTCAGAATTGATCTAGAACAAACCTTTAACTTTCAAACTGGTTTAAATGGGGAAAGGACCACTGGATAATTACATCATTTAACACATTGATTGCCTAAAAGTCAATTCTAATGATTTCAGAAATAGAGGGCATTGTGCTTTCCTCATTTTTAAGGAAAGGTTTTTGTTCGGTTCAGAGAGTAAATGGTGACTTTTTAAAAAGGAGACAATATGGAAGGGCTGAAGAAAACAAAAGTTTCATTATGGCAAACAAGGCTTATTTCACAAAAGCAAAAAAAAAAAAAAAAATCAATGGGACACAATTAAACTGGCTACATCTCCCCTTACAGTATAACAAAGTAAAAGAAAATTAAATGACTGCTACATAGATAGAATGCATAATTAAATGAGATGTTTGTGTCATTAGTCTGAATAACTATACATTTACTTAGGATTATATTCCCTTGTTGCTATATTTGATCATTCTCCCATTAATTAAAAAAGTCCAGTACCTAAGCCATACAATTTTTAAGTACTGATAAGATTATAGCGCATAGAAATGTGTCACAAGGAAAGTAATAATAATAATAATACTTTGAATTTATATAGCACTTTTCATTGGACAAGGCTAAATCCTGGTTGCCCTACTCACATGAATAGTCAAGTGAGCCTCACAACACATGTAAGGGGAAGCAGAATTTAGCCCTGGCTCTCAAATGGTTAACTAATGTCTAAATAAGGCTTTGTCTAGATTAAAAGTTGCACTGGTTTAACCAAAAGGTGTGTTTTTAAATTGTATTAGTCAAACCAGCACAAAGCTGTGTGGACTTTTTAAATTGATTTAAGCCCGGTTTACATCCATTTAGCTTATTTCAGGAAGAAACCTAGCTAAAGCAAATAGATGCCAGGTTTACATTTATTCAAGAATGCGCATATAGGGGTTTGCAACAGTTTAATCAATTAAATATAACAAACAACTTTAGTTAAACTTGTGCATCTTTAACACAGGCAGGTCTAAGCTTCCATCACCCCTGCGAGGTAGGGCAACATTAGACTCCATTTATAGGACATGAAACTGAGAAGCATAAAGCTTCATCCTGCAAAGAGCCTCTTTTTGAGGCAATACGAGGGGAGCATAATCAAGAAGCAGCCAGCATCTCACAGGATCTGTGCATTTGCCTCTTTTACATCAGTTCAGCTCCCCTAGTAGCAGTGCTGTATTGACTGGAGGTGCTTTGAGCAGAGCTATTTGACATGAAAAGACGATTGGACTTGCAGTTAAAGCACTGGACTGGGATTCAGGAGACTCTTGGCTGTGACACAGACTTCCTGTGTGACTTAGGAAAGTTATTTAATCTCCCAGTGCCTCAGTTCCACATCTGTAAAATGGGTATATGATTTTTTTCTTTTTTCACACTCTTTGTCTTGTCTATTTAGATAGTGAGGTCTTCAGGGAAGGGATGACTCTCTCTTACTAGGTGTATGTTCAGCACCTAGCATGATAAGGATCCAGTCTCATTTGGGGCCTCCAGGTGTTGCTGTAAGGTAAATAGGGACCTGACAAATTCACAGTCCATTTTCGTCAATTTCCATGGTCATATGATTTTTTAAACATAGTCAATTTCACCATTTCGGAGGTTTACATCTGAAATTTCAGGGTGTTGTACCCGGGGGGGGGGGGTCCTGACCCAAAAGGAGGTGGGGTCACAAGGCTACTCTAGGGGGGATGGTGGGATTGCCACAACTACTTCTGTGGTGCTGCTGGGCAGCAGCGCTGCCTTCAGAGCTGGGCAGCTGGAGAGCAGCGGCTGCTGGCCGGGTGCCAATCTCTAAAGCCAGTGCCAGGCAGCAGCACAGAAGTGAGGGTTGCAGAGTATACGGGGGTGGGTTACCACACATCTGGGTTTTCCTGGCACCTTCCCCACCCCAGTCGGGGGCTGTCCCAGCCAGCAGCCACTGAGCTTCCTGCAGCCATGGGAGGTTCCCAGAGGTGGGTCTGACCCAACTCAGAGCAGCCCCTACAGAAGAAGAGGAAGTCCCATCCCTCCGCAGCCTGGGCTTAGACTAGCAGCTGGAGCCTGGCCAATGGTAGGAGTCCCCCAGCTGGGGCACTCCCAGACCTGCCCCTCCCCTCAGTAGCCAAATTTCACAGTCCATGCTGCATTTTTCATGGTCATGAATTTGGTCAGGCTCTAAATATAAACAGCAACTGCACTTCACACACCAGCGACAATTCATGGCCCATCACAGAGAAAAGGCTTTGCAGTTGCCTAGAGCATGCTCAGCCACATCAACTTCAAGCCACGAAAAATCCACATAATGCAGACCGAGCACTGGTAGACGGGTGGCAAAGATCCATCCATCCTGTTCTTTCCAAGAGTATCTCCAGATGATGGGCTAGGGAACTTCCCACAAAGCCTTTTTCAATAGCAACGTCATTCCTGTTAACCAGAGGAGTGTGTTCCCAAGCTCCAGCAAAAAATAAATTCCATCGCCGTGCTCTCCAGATAGTTTTAGAGAGGACGTTTTCTGCAGTGTGTGGCTCACTGGGTGTCTTTGAAGGAAGAGAAATCAATCATCCAGCTCTTGATCAAAGCATTTGGCCCTGCCCATTATAACTGCTGAGTACTTAATTTCCTTCCCTCCATCCACTTCACAGGTAACATACACACATGCAACCCTTTGCAAATGGCATTGAGACTTGCAGTGATGGAGGACGTATCCATGAAGTGGGGCAGCAGTGATAGTCAGAAGAACATATTTCATGTGGGGAAGCCCTGTGTGTTTACACAGTAGACCCTTAACTTCATTAGGACTTTTATTATGCAGCACATCTTCTAACTACTATACTGCTCCATGCTCTCCTGCTGTAACAGAGTTACACGGGCGTTCATAAATTAGACAGCAATGCAGTGTTATTGTTTGCATCTAAACCACGGGTAGGCAACCTATGGCACGCGAGCTGATTTTCAGTGGCACTCACACTGCCCGGGGCCTGGCCACCAGTCGGGGGAGGGGGCGGGTCCTGCATTTTAATTTAATTTTAAATGAAGCTTTAAACATTTTTAAAACCTTATTTACTTTACATATAGCAATAGTTTAGTTATATATTATAGACTTATAGAAAGAGACCTTCTAAAGACGTTAAAATGTATGACTGGCACGCAAAACCTTAAATTAAAGTGAATAAATGAAGACTCAGCACACCACTTCTGAAAGGTTGCCGACCCCTGGTCTAAACCGAACTTTAGACTCTTGTTGCTTCACCAGAAGGCCTGTGGGGCTGCACTTAAGAGCCTCAATAAAATCGGACGTGAATGGGAAGGGGAAAAAATAGCATGTCACACATCTGTGGGCAGCTCAGAAGCCTGCACTAGGAGAACTATGGGAGCCATCTGAGTGATGCATCTGTGGCATCAAAGGACTAGGCACAGAGGTAGGAGAAAACCAATGAAGTGCTCTTTAGTTGCTTTTGATTTGTTACCTAAGCTCAGAAATAGAGGCTGGAATGAGGAGTGCTACCACACCCCCTGGCTTGAAGTGGTTTCCATTATATACAGGGTTAACAGTTTGGTTCAATGGCTCTCAGCACCCCCACTGTACAAATTGTTCCAGCACCCCGGGCTCAGATCTCCACAGTTAAATGAAAGGGGCAACTTTATTGAATTTTCCACTAGAACTAGATTGTTCGATTCCACCCAGAATAATACATTAGCATATGCCAGACCTAAGATTTGAAATTAAGTGGCTGCCTAATATTTGATTTGTTTTGGTTTACGATAAGCAAAGGGACACCTATCCAAGACTCTAGGAGCCCTGACAAAATACTCCTGTATTTAGAGGATGCTCCTTAAGCTGCCTATATGCATTTATCTCAAAGTTGCTACGTTTTCAATTTGGTTTAATATGAACAACGCCACACAAAAGGGACAGTGTGTGATAAGCTCAACTGATTTCAATGAAGCTACACAGATTTTCACAAATGGAGGGTCTAGCTCAGCTTCTCTACCAACACCAACACCACAATATCTCTTGCCCTTATTCATGGAGCACCTTATTCCATTGGTTGCTCCATTGACTTCAATTAGATCAGTCTTGAAGCAAGGTACTACTTGATGGGTGTAAGTATATCAGAGTCTGGCCCTCTGCAGGTAAATCACATTCATGAAGTTGAAAAATAATGCACTCAGTAGGTCATGTCACTATTTTAAGATGAACATGTGACCAAAATATTCCCTCAAATACTCACCTGTGATGTGACCCATCTCCTTCATTTCTCTCCTACTCCTCTTCAAGAATTCACACAATGGGGCCGTAGAGGATAGATTGATGACATGTCTATGTAATTTCCTGACACTGAATGGTCTCTGCTGGATGTTTGCAGAAGGGAGAGCAATATCTGGCTGTTAACAGTTTTTGTCTTACAGAAATTGTCAAAACAAAAACAAAAGAGCTGGGAAAAGGGGTAAACGGTAAATGTTACAGGACACAAAGGGAAAGCTGCAGCAAATGTATGATTACCCTATTGTGCCAAATAAAAAATGGAGGGTGCAGAAATTCTATATTCTTCATCTTATCAACTTGAAAATACATGGACAGTCACTGCTATTACACCTAGTATTATAGGAAGGCAAGAAGACATATATTTGTTTTGAAATTCATCAGATAACTTCAGTAAATCACATGTCAAAATGTTTTTTTAAAAAGTGAGGGTTCCAGGAACAGCTTCTTTTGCTTATGTTAAGCCACATAAACTGAGCCGTTTAATCACAGAGACAAAACACCACCACAGAAGATTGTTCCATTTAAAAAATATGGTTGCGACTTGCAAATGCATTTTTAGAAGCAATTTTATTACAAAGTGTCCCATCAAGCAACATCTTGAATATTCTGGCAAACAGCGCACATTCCTCAGTGCCCAGGGTGGTTACAGAGAGCTCAGAAATGGTTAGACAAACAATTTATTGAGAGTTGACCTGGTAATGATTTTAATACCTGAAATTTTTAGGGTCTATTCTCTGGCCAATGCATCTCATAATTTCCATCACTGATAATGGGAGTTACATGCACCAGGTGATGATAAAAAAACAAAAAACCAGACCCCTTAATATGATTCTCTGATACTTAGTTCTCTCATTATTTTTAAAAGGTAAGTTTAGCACAGGCAAAATGTGCTGGCTTGACAGTCCTGAATTGCTCTTTTTACCCATAGAACAGCATGGATAGGGTACAGGTCTTGCAAGTTTTTCACATTGTCCAGCCAATAATACTCAACCCCAAGTTGGCAAGTAGGAGTTAGACTCTCTCCTGTTCTTTAGGACCTGTAATTAGGCACCTTCTGATTCCCAGTGCAGTCATCCCAAGATTACTGGCCAAGACTTTCAAGAGCCACCAGTGATTTGGGGCACATCATTTGAGTCACCGTAAAGGGGCACGATTTTTCAGAAAGCGCTGAAAGGATTGTCTCTGAAATTCAGCCCACTTTAACATGTCTCAGATTGAACATCCCAAAATGGAGGCTCCCCAATCACTCGCCACCACTGAAAATCTGTTTTATTTAACACCCTCAGAAATCAGGGACCTGCTGTGCCAGGGTTCAGACGTATAGGAACACAGTCCCTTTCCCAAAAGGGCTGACAACAATTTAAAAGGACAAAGACAGGCAAAGGTTCAGGGAAAGGGATAAAACCTACAAGCAGAATGCTCAGTGATGTTGAGAAGACAGTTCTACATTCATTATATATCCCATCAACCAAAACCCTAGCTGGACTACAGTTTAGGTTGCCTATGTGCCAGAACCAATCAATGCAAGGAAATCTCAAGTTAAGAAAACCAACGGCTGCATGCACCATAACACATGTATTATATTAACTAATCATTCACACAGACTCCGCATCTGCAAAACACAGTTCCTGACACTTTGAACTAACAAAGAAACACAATGAACATCCCAGTTTTCTAGGGCTTGGGGTTTTGTTTTTTTTATCCTAAAACAACTTTGCTCTAAGCAGAGGCTCATTAGAACAGGAACTCCTATGTACACATTGCAAAGCATTCAAATTGGAGATCTACATTCTATTTCACACAAAAACAGAGTTGCATTATAAGCTAGCTCGATCTATAGAACCACTGTAACATGTCCATCGGTATAGAACCTGGATCTAAATTATAGTATCACTGGCATAACTCCTGCACCAGCCATGCGGAAATTTATTTCTATTCTTTCATATGCTGCTATCAAAATATTTTAAAGAATTACCCCTGAAATGAACAAACATAGCTTGGTCAGGCACTCATCAAACAATTTACCCTTCAAATTCATTTTTGCAGAGAATTTGAATCTGTGTTTCCACCTCTGAAGAAGCTCAAAACCCAGGTGAAGCAGTTAAAATAAGAAGGAAGAATGCTGGATACTTGTGAAACCAGTGTGCTTTAACAGAGCATTGAACTGGCAGCAAGGACTACTGAGTTCTAGCCTCATCCCTGCCATTTGTCACTATGTAGACAGGAGCAAGGCATTTCTCCATTCTGTGCCTCAGACTATCCAGCTGAAAAAAATGGACCCTTGAATATCCAAAGTCTAGTCTACCAGTAGAGTTTTACTCATCTAAAGGACAGATACGTCTCTGAAGTTTGACTTCTAGCGCACAAAGATTTCTGCGTAAAAAAGTCTCAGCACTGAAGTCCTTAAATGCTTAAACCTGTAGAGTTTACGGTCTCTGCAGAGGAAACATTTTCTCTGGCTGACCTTTTAAACTCTGCAGCAAACCACTTTCCAAACCAGAAACCTCACTTTCCCGAAATAATTGTGCAACCCTTATTCATGTCGATGAGTACTTACTCACACAAGTTGTCTCAATGAAGTCAAAAACATTACTCATGTGAGTAAATGTTCTTCAGTTTGTGAGAAGGTTGCACAGGCTTGATGTTCCTTGTTACGTTTAGATCACAACTGTAGCATAATCGTGGCCGTCTTCACAAGGATTTTGGGAGACCTCAGAGTGCTTTGAGGCAAAATCAAAACCAACCATAACAGCTGAACATAACATACAGAAAACCTTTTAAAATCTTGTTACTTATTGTTACCTATGCCCCTGCTTTTTTCCTCCCTCACTTGGAAAGTAATTTTGCTATTCAGGGCCTGCATATGTTTGACACTATTTGGAAAACTGACTAACACGGTGTTCACTTTTACCAGGCCATTAATTGATAACACTTAATTAATCTGCCGTGTGAAAGATCAAATGAAGATTGTGTCCCACAACAAGCAACATATATTGACTTTGTTATTCCAATTATGTGTCTGGCCAGAATAGCCCTTTGGTACAAGACTTAACCTTTGAATCACCCTCAGCTCAGAACTAGATCAGCTCCTAGGGATCTGACCTGAAAAAGACCTTGACACTCCTGGAGCTTTATGTGCTCTGAAATGTTCCACCCTCTGCCGGTCATAGCCTAGTGCTTGTGTTGTCATTTGCAATTACACATGTGTTAAACAAGATGCCTAGATAAGAGGCTGATAATTAGCAGGGTGGTCTCATTACAATTCACTCCTTTATATTTCAGAGCATTTTTTGCTTTATTTTTTTTTTGTTTTGTTTTGCTTTTGCTTTTTTAAAAACAAGAGAAAAAAATGCTAGGAAAAGAGCAATTAGTTTCAGGCACAACTGGGCAAGTGCAGCAAACAAAAAGGGCAAATTGCCTTTAGCAGACAATTTATGAATCAGCTGTAGATTTCTAAGTCCGTTCTTATTTTTGTTTCCTTGGGTTATCTTCCACTAAATTGATGGGGAACATCATCAGAGGCAATGTTGGTGTAATTTAGTATAAGAAAACATAATTAAAATTATATTCATCAGATTTTTCATGGCTTTCTTTGTGGATTGTTTACACTAGCAGCACAACAATAGGCTTCTCTAGGCACTAATTTTGTTATTTTGCCAGCACTCCAAATCCACATTTCCCCCCCACCCAAAAGGCAGTACAAAATTCTGATGTAGACATAACACGTGGACAGCATATTTAAATGCCACAATCCTCTAACTTCACTCTGTCAGATAAACATTTACCAATCAGACCACAATACAGAATTAGCTTTGAGGATGGTTAAAGTACAGTGTAATTTTTCAACATACCCATATTTGGACTGTTACATTGGAATATACACTGCACATGATCTCTGCATGCTACTTGCTTTGGGCCCCCCTTATGCATGCTGAGTATTACCCTATTATGCAGGTAGTCCCAATCATTTCAATGGAACCAACTGTGCAGCAAAGACTCAGCAGTGTGAGGGTGGCGGAATCTGGCCCTATATGAGCTAAATTCTGACTCAGACTTTGAATTTGTAAAAAGAAGACACCCCTCTCCCCCCCTTGCGAGCTACACAGAGGTTGAGTCCAGGTGTATAGAGATAAGTGGAACTATTTGCCGGCTTACTCCCCTGAAGTAGGTGTGTAGAAATGAATAGAGGAAGGTGGAAATTGAAAAGAATATTGTCTTCACCCCATTCCTCGCTGACCAGAGTAGCTGAGCCAGCACAGGGGAAATAGTGACTTACTCTCAGTATAGGCTAGCAGTAAGTTACTACCGGTGTTAGAATCATAAAATATTAGGGTTGGAAAAGACTTCAGGAGGTCATCTAGTCCAATCCCCTGCTCAAAGCAGGACCAACACCAACTAAATCATCCCAGCCAGGGCTTTGTCAGGCCGGGCCTTAAAACCCTCTAAGGAAGGAGATTCTACCACCTCCCTAGGTAACCCATTCCAGTGTTTCACCATCCTCCTAGTGAAATCGTGTTTCCTAATATCCAAGCTAAACCTCCCCCACTGCAACTTGAGACCATTGCTCCTTGTTCTGTCATCTGCCACCATTGAGAACAGCCAAGCTCTATCCTCTTTGTTGCTGGCTCTCACAATGTTGTCACAAATCTTGCAATATTTAGAGTTTTTCTTAAAGCCCCAGTTCCTGGAGTCAGGTGATTATGTGAGAACCTCAGTTCTGTTGCATTTCTTTTAAAAAAAAAACACAACAGCTTCTAACCCCCATGGTTGTGGAGAAAAGATTGAGAAGTGAATCTGACGAGCTCAGAAACTCCAAGGAAAATAAAAAGAACCCAAAATGTATGACTGGCTTAAAAATCAGACTTTTAAAAACAGTTTCTTGACTTTTGGACAGGGGATTTGGCAATACTGTCTAAGCCCCTGAAGCAAGGAAAAAGCAAAGAAAGAACTGGAACTCAGAGAGGTGTCTGAGTCACAATGCCTGCTGGGATGGAGCTGCTTACATGCCACCTGGCACTCAGGGCTGTGCTTAAAATCACAACCCAGCCCACGATTAAACTGGTTTTTGACTCCGGTCTTACAGGTGTAAATCAGGTGTAAATCACAGGTAACGCCGAAGAAACTGGTCTTGACTCTGATCTCACAGGTGTAAATCAGGGGTAACGACAAAGAAAACAATGGAGCATTATCGGTGTAAAACTGGTACAAAAGAGAGCAGAATCAGTCTCTCTATTAGCAAATGCAAATACCATATATCTAATACTCACATTGCTTCTTAAAACATCAAAGCTTATTCTATTTTCAGACATGCACAAGGAAGGCTAAGTCGCACAGTGGGTGAGTGAATTAGGCTTTTCGCCTCTGGAGCAACTCATACAAAAAAGGGCTAGCAAACTGGTTCCAGTAAAACAACTTCCTTGACACACACCACAAAATATCAAATGCCAATCTAAAACTATTCTCCATCCGGATACAACACCATAGGACATTGGTCATGTGACAATCAAATGCATGAGCCAGCAATAGCTCACACACAGCTGTTGACTCGGAAATATATTTTATTTTCAGAGAGAATACTGGCCAAAAAACATGGTTTACTTATTCTTTTCAAGAAATGCAATACAGTCTTTAACATATATATATAGGCACCTAGGCAACCAGCAGGGTTGTATAGAAGGGACTTGTATTGAATGGGCCATTTGGAATATGGCACTTCACAAACAAAAATACTGTAAATACTCCTCCTAAAAATACTGTAAATCAACTGCACCATTGAACCCTAGTCAAGAGACTTAATACTGGGGCAAGTCTAGACCTCACAGGCTTCTGGGTAAGAGGCAGAGTACTACCAAATGAACCAAAGGGAAATGAGATGCATTTAAAGATAAATGAAGATATGCTAAGGCTTACGTGTGCTATCAAGCAATAAATATACTAGGAGTAGGAAGTGCAGAAAAGTAATTAAGGTTAAGAAAGAGGCATAGGCGAGCCATAAAACATTAGGTAGAAAGGAGGACGAGAAAGATTGCAGAAGGAAGTTCAGAGAGTGTAAAGAAAAAAATTAATACAGAAAGCAAAGGAAGAGACAGTAAAGAAGATTACATGAGAGGTTAAGATAAATAAGTTTGTTTTCAAGTTCATAAAGAACAGGAGTCCAGTGCTGGAGACAGAAGAGTATTTTCCTCTAAGGGATGGCATGGAAATGTTATTAGAAGAAAAGGCAGACATTTCATTGGAGCAAAATAAAATCAAATGCTGTTCTTGGACCAGAATTCACAAAAAAACAAATATGAATTTCCCAGGAAATGATGTACGCATAGTGGACAAAATGATGGAGTTTGGAAAACAGGATGCTTGTTAATTGACCAGTGTATAGATTACGATGTGACAAAAAGTACCTTTCTCAGAGTTTAATGAATAAATGTGGAAGGAATCTAGAGCTGCACCAGGAGAAATGACTAGGAAACTAGCACTTCTGAAGATGAACAAAAGATTAAAAAGAAAAGGAGTACTTGTGGCACCTTAGAGACTAACCAATTTATTTGAGCATGAGCTTTCGTGAGCTACAGCTCACTTCATCGGATGCATACCGTGGAAACTGCAGCAGACTTTATATATACACAGAGAATATGAAACAATACCTCCTCCCACCCCACTGTCCTGCTGGTAATAGCTTATCTAAAGTGATCATCAGGTTAGGCCATTTCCAGCACAAATCCAGGTTTTCTCACCCTCCACCCCCCCACACAAATTCACTCCCCTGCTGGTGATAGCCCATCCAAAGTGACATATTGTTTCATATTCTCTGTGTATATATAAAGTCTGCTGCAGTTTCCACGGTATGCATCCGATGAAGTGAGCTGTAGCTCATGAAAGCTCATGCTCAAATAAATTGGTTAGTCTCTAAGGTGCCACAAGTACTCCTTTTTGCGAATACAGACTAACACGGCTGCTACTCTGAAACCTGTCAAAAGATTAAAGGAGGTCAGAATTGAAAGGATCATTTACCACACTTGGTCAGGACAGTAGTCATAACAGAGGGAAGCGATTATTGAAGTCCCAACACAAATATCTGCTCAGTTGCAGATAGGTGGCTAGATGGGAGCTAGCACTTCCTCCGTACTATAGTGTTCACCTTTAAAATGTCAACATTTATCATCACTTGGAAGTATCCTGCTTTACACACGTATGCCCTATTCTAAGCATGGGGAATACCTTTAGTACCACACTCACACTAATTATTCTCCAGCAGTGACATTCTATAGGAGACATCTCCAACTACCTCACAAGCAGCACACTGAAAGCAAAGTCGCTTCTCCTTTCTAGGATAGCTGGAAGTTTTTTTGAAAAAAAAAAAAAAAATCCATCCCAAAATGACTTTTTTCTAAAAATGCTTTTTCTCCCACCAAAAATTGCAGACACTGTTGAAACTTAATTTTTCACAAAAAATGTCATGTCTTTAACCGTTTCTTTTTCAAAATCTTTATCAATACAGTTGATGAAATGTTTAAGTCACCAGTTTTTGGTAACCATTTGGATAAAAATATTGAAAAAAAATTCACAGACAAACATTTTTGGAAAATGGTTCTGTTTTTTTAAAAAAACTGAGGCGGTTTGAAGTTTTCTATGAGATTTGGCTTTTCCTTCCTCAGCCAGCACAGTTGCACATTAACATAAAGTAAACGTGGAACTATGAAGTGCAAGAGGTAGCAGAAGCATTGGCGTTACCTGTTTGACTGGATTGTGGCGAAGGAAGCAGAGGGACATGCACAGAGGCTGCGGCCAGGGTCCTCTTGGGGAATTCTCCTCTCATTCCATTTGACATTTATTTACAGTGGACTCCGTTACAGCCTGGATGCCATTGGCAGTGGGCTAAGGAAATGAGACTTTCATTGAGACAGAGGAGACCCGCGAAAAGCGTGAAGAATTGAAATGACAAGGCTGTGCTGATAGCTTGTTGAATGAATGAATGAAATGAATTGAAATTTACATTTATATAGCACCTTTCGTCTACACTGTATCACACAGCTCTGAACATTGCGCTGCAGAATCACTTCGCAAGTACCACCACATCTAGGATGGAAGTAGAACATGATAGCATATTGCCGTGTTCCAAGGGCTGGCCTTCCAAAAAGCGTCTGTCCAGCGATGGTGAAGGGTGGAGAATCTGCCATGAAAGAAAGAAAGTTCTCAAGAACAGAAAGTGGAAAGCTTCAGGCTAAGAAGGCTGGGAAGACATGCTAGTGCTAGTGCATGCAACAGGTGGTATTGCTTAATTTAGGACCATAATCTATGCTTATGATGCAAGAGAAGATGCAGTACTCTAACATAGTGGCTCTGTGTCTATGAATCAGAGGGTGGGGTTGCCCTCTCGCGCCCTCATCATAGATAAAGTGCTTGTTAATACTATCTACAAACTGCTTTAGCTCAACTTGTACAAGCCTTTTTTTTTTAAAAGCAGAAAGACCAATATTCTAGACCCACATCCCCATGTGCACCTTTGATTCATATGAAAAATTGCATGTTGTATGTAGATACTACCCGTTGCGACCAAACGTTGACTGAGAACTTTCAGCCTAAAAAGAACATGCCAAAACATCAGCACCAGCTGGGGATTCCAACTCATTGGAGTGTCACCTTTTAGGCTTACACACCCTTTCGACATACTAATCCAAACGACCAGAAAGGTCCCGCAAATGTCCTCGCCTCAAAAGTTATTATTCTTTACCCACTTGAACCAGCCACTCCAGAAGTTAACATAGACAATGTTAACATGAGCCCTCTGACGCCACAGATCTGCTTTCTTTGCGCATTCAGATGGTAAGAAATGTTAATTTGAAACTCAGTGAGTCAACACTACACCCATACTGAGAAAACCTAGCTGCGCTGCTTGCACTTCCTATCAGAAACTCTTGTGAATGGCTGCTGCGTGTCTCTGAAAGTCAGTGTTGGATTATAGGATTCCTTTAAAGGCAGTACAATTTGTAAAGTTCTTTGGGATCCTTGCAGCTCTGCTGCAAAATCCTTGTGAGAGGTTGGGTAAGTCACTTAACCAATATTGCCTATGCCAAAAGTTCAAAACTCATAAGACAGAACCCCAAAAATCATGCCAACTTCCTAAAAGTCATGATTACACACACACCCTACCTTTTTCGGTCAGTCTCCTGTTTTTTTAACTCTCTCTACCTGCCCCCAACATGGACATGTCAGTTACAGGTTAAACATTCAAACATAAATTCAGACAAACTGTGCAACCAAATATGCTTCCCTGGGCACCTGCTGCCTGTTTTTCTCACCCCCTAGCCCTGTCCCGCTACCCAGAGCCCTCTTCTGCATGCCACTCCATGACTGCCCCAGCCCTCCCTGCACTTTGGCTCCTCCCACATGCAAGCTCCAGCACTCTCTGCCCCCAACTCTTCCCCTTGCAAGCTCTAGCAGCCCTGCAGTCTCCAGCCTCCTTAGCCTGCCCCAGCAGGCTCTAGCAGCTGCTGCTCCCCCACCTGGCAAACTCCAGCAGCTACCTTCAGTCTGTGATGAAGGGGGCTGCCCCGGGCTCTTCCTTCTGTAAATCCCCCCCTACCCGGACCCTGGTGCTGCGGGTCAGTGAATCCGTTGCTGCTGAGCTGAGGAAGGGAACAGCTCCAAGGTGCTGTGCCTCCTCTGGCCTGCTCAGCGTGCATAGGGGCGCCAGCAGGGCTGGCCCTCGACCAAATGGCACACCAGGCAAGGAGCATCTTCGGTGCCTCCCCCCCCCCGACCCCCACACACATACACACACTTGTTAGACCTTTGAATACCTTTTTTTTTTAATTATTGCATTTGTAGCCCATTTCACAACTTCAATTCACAATTTGCATGCATGATTTATCCCTGTCATATAAGACGATAAATTTGCATGCTAGTAATTCTGCATTTATTCATGCTAACAACAAAAACAGCACCCTGAGCCCAGCGTCCCCCAAGCACAGCACCCCAGGTGGTTACCTGGGTCACCTGCCCCCAAATCTGGCCCTGCCTGCCAGGCTACTGCAGGCAGCACCTACACAAGCAGCACCGCAGCCAAAAAGGGGAGATACAGGGAACTCAGGCAGAATCCCCGAGCTACCTGGGCTTGTTCACGAGACGGCAAGCCCCAAATGGCCCAGAATCACGACATTCACCATAATACTGTCATTAACCTCTTTATGGCCCTTTTTACCAAAGAGATGGATGATAGAATGTCCCTGTGAGGTCAGTGGTGAGTATTTATTCACTAACTATTCATAATGTGCTTGGGATCCGTGGGTGATGCGTGCACTTTATCTTTGTTATTATTCTTGAAACAATGGTCTTTTGCACTATACTGAGGTGGCCCTGCCTCCTAGTGGTAAGCACTAGTGCTGCATTAAGGTATTGGAGACTCCTGCTGCTGCAGTGGTAGAGTTTGGCATCAAAAAGCAGTAAGGTCCTTGGTTCAGATCCAAGGAGGGTTAGATTTTCCACACATGGACATAACAGCCATTAGATAGGAACAACAGGGTTAGGGTTAAGGCAGCAAGCTGGGATTTAGGAAATCTGGGCTCAGTTCCTGTCTCTGACACAACTTTTCTATATTACCTTAGGCAACTCACTTAATCTCTTGGTGGGGGAGCAGAAATAATAATCCTTTCATTGTCTATTTGAGACTAAAAGTTCTTTGAGGGTAGGTGATGGGGAGAAAAGGCCACAGCTTAACCAATGGAGCGATCCCTGGGATGCAGAGATAACACCATAGATTGCAATAGCTGACAGGGAAACAACAGACATGAATAAAGGACTTCTAAAGAGGCAGAGTTTAGGTAAGGGAAAATGTTGGCAGTGTCCTGGAGACGAGATGACAAACAAGAGAGAGATGGAAGAAAAAAATAAATTCAAGTTCAAGGGTGATTTCTAAGGCTTCTTGCCGTGCTAACAATGTCATGGTCTAAAAAGTGAAGTCCGAAATACTGGGATGCTGTACCACAAAAACTTTAATCTCTGAAGCATTTAGTAGTTGGAAATTGTAGTGTAACAAGCAGAAAGAGCCCAGACCTACAGATAGATGGAGGGCAGAGAGTTGAAAGCATAAGGGAAATGAAAGCTCAAAGTCAGATCCCAAGATGGATACTAACAATGAGATGTGCCAGAGAGAGAAAACATGTGGTAAAATGCAAGGGATAGAGCCTGAAGGGGCTTGATAGTTGGGGCTGGGGAAGACATTTTAGGGCCTTCACTAGAACTTTAAAAAGGTGGAGATGTTGGAGAGGGGGAAAAGATAGTTGGAGAGGTAGGAGCTGGAATAATTCACTGGTCAGTAACGTTGAAAGATGTCCAGCAATATAGAAGGAGGGGAAGAGTAAAAGAGCTGTGGAGGAGATCATTTATGACTTAGAAGGCAACACTCTCACTACAGTGAAAGCACTGCAATGCAGAACGTGGTCACTGCCATTGTGCTGGGAGAGGTGGTGAGAATCATGTGTCAAGACCATTTCCCCTTGAGCTGAGCTGGAGTACGAAAGGCTGAGCATAGAACAGCAATTATTCTGGGACAGCCCAGAGAGCGATCCCTTTTGTATGGGAGGGAGGAGAGGGGAGCAGTTCTGAGTGTGTCAAGGACAGCAAGCTCCAGTGAGGAGGAAGTGGTTTATAATGGCTGAATATAAAGCTGAGATAACATAAACGTGCGTAGATGGGTGTGCAGTGTGGAAGGAGGTGGGACCAATGATGAAAGGCTGTGGTAAGGGAAGAAGTCAAGTGAAAAGGAAGAAGGTGCAAGAAGATTGGGGGTGAGGAGGAGTCAAGGAACCAATGGGGTCGAACGCATGTTCAACTCACTACACTCGGAAGGGAAAGGAATGAAAAAACAGTACTGGGAAGGGGAGAGCGACACTCCAGAACAGGGGCTGCATGTTACCAGCATTCTCACAGGTAGCTGACTACAATTATTGGATTTCCATGCTCAGTAGGTATTAAACAGGGCTTTCCACATAGCTCTCCTGGCATCCTTGTGGCTGGACCCCACTGGGCCTTCACAGAATCAACATGTGCATGCAGGTGAATAGAGTGGGCAGTAAGAGGAGGCAAGATGTCTGTGAGGTTGTGCAAGAAAAGCAAAGAGAGTGATAGAATTGTAGGTAAAGAATGGATGGATTGGGGAGAACAGGATTAGCAAAGGATGGATGGAGAAAAGTGATGAGCTGAAAGCAATGGGAAAGGGTCCAGGTTTTTGCAGGGTTGGAAGAAGGGAATAGGTGAAGAAAATGGGGGCTTAGGGAGAGCACAGGTAAGGTGGGCAAATAAAATATAAACAGCTATCATGGCAGTGAGTGCCTGGACAAAAGAAAAATGTTCTTCCATAAAAGATTCCTATTAAGTGATTTTGCTTGATTTTTTTTCCACTCCACTCATGAGTTATCAATCTCCCCACCCATAAAGACGAATGTCATATCGGCACTAAGCCATCAGATATTCTCAATTTATCACTATTTAATATATATTAAAATGCGCTTACCTCTGATTGCAAAAACAAACAAAATAACACAACATAAATCAAAAGAAAGCGAGAAGGAGGAACAGGAAGCTGAACAGACAGACAGACAGGAGGGGGGATTTGTTTGTTTACTGCAAGACTGGAATTTTTCCCCTGAACTTCACTTCTGCCCATCTCAACATCCAAACTCAAGACACGCCCCCCTCTAAAAATGCTTAAATGATCTTACAGAGCAAATCATATCAGTATCTTATTAACCCTCCCCCCCCGTAAAATGATCAGTGCTGGATGGAGAGGTGGGGGTGGGGAAGCTGCACAGGAGTAAAACTCAGCAACCCTACATCTCTCCCTCTGATCCCATTATAAACTAACACAATATTTTTCTCCAATTTTCAGACTGTATTGAAACTCGCAGCAGAAAAGATACTGAAAGCAGCAGGAGCCACGCAGGGGTGTCAGACTTCAGAGCGGACACTGCCTTGGGACCTAGGGGGGGCCAGTAAATCAGTGCACGCTTGTCAACAGCGCCAAGCTGCAGGAATTACTCGAGCGAAAATAACAAATGGCTGTCATTGTGGAGCCAAAAACCTGTGATTATAATTATCACATCCCCAGTGACCTTGCATAAACTTTAATCCCTCTCCAATGGAGCATTTAAATAGCCTGCATCTACTGGCAGGGGACCGTGTCCCCTTAGTTGAAAATACAGAGGCTAGGAGAGAAACGAGCCACAAAGAAACCACCAAGCTCTTCCATGTCTTACAGCTCGTATTAAAGGGCTGTACAAGAAAAGCATTGTCACTGTCATTTTAATTGATATTGTATTGTCATCCTGAATCCAAAATGCCTCGGCTGGATCTAAACTCAGCTCAGCCAAACCCCAGGCATTTCCATCAGTTGAAAAGGTCAAATGCCACTAAGTTTTCATGGCTGCAGTGAGTGGGTGACTGGCTGGAAACAGCACGCAACGTGTGCTGGTGGACCACCACAACGGGCAGCACCCTCTCCACTGGAGAGGCTAGTCTGGGCAAACAGGTGGGTTCCACACAGGAGCAGTGGAACGTGACCTGAACCTGAACGGATGCGTCGGCATTTGTGAAGGTCCTTTTCAGGTGCTAGACACAGGTGCTCTTTTTGCCTGTTCCTTCCAGGTACACGTTATCCCTTTCAGTCATCCTCCGCAGTCTTTGATTAGATGATTAAGGAGCTTTATCTGACAGAGAGGTGGAAATAATTTATAGTGAGGTTACAATTATTGATGTTATTTTAACATATTCCAGTAACTATAACCTTGGGATCATAAGAGTGCTCAGATACGACTGTGATGGGCGCTGTCGGAAACCCTGAGATCTTCCGACTCTATTGTTAGTGATTGAGGAGGGAAAGTATGGGATAACAAAAGAATGTCATATTCCAAAAGTCCTTTTCTGTCACCCAGCCGGGGACATTTTGGGAACCTCGTTTTTCCACACCTCACCCTACTGTAACTCTTACAGTAGCTGTGACAGCTTGATCATATTGCTCTGAAATTGTTCTAAGAAATAACTGGTTACTGGTATAAGTCAGGCCATATAATTTGGCTGCACCTAAATATACAGTAATTCCAACCTTACCAGTGCTGACTACTACCACCGCTATGCCCCAGCCCTCTCCCGCACACATACGCATAAACTATTAAACCGTTTTAGTTCTGGTACCACAGATCCATGTCGCAGTGACTTCCTGTCGTCTTCTGATAGTGCTGAGGGATTGGAGGAGGTGAGAGGACAAAATTCATTATTTCATTTTTAAATGGACGTTTTGTTTGGTTTTGAGTCTCTCCTCTTTTTTTTTAAAATACAGATTTAAAAGTGAACAAGCCATGACAGATGCTAGTTAGACATCTAGATGAGAAGTTAGGTGCCCGATTTAAAATTCCCAGAACCTGAACATTTGGACCTCAGTGGATCATTCAATGCACAGGAAAGGTCAGTTGCTGAGCAAGTGTTAGATATCAAGAGCTCCCAAGGCCAGTTCATGGACCAATAAACTGCATCTCTTTGCCTCAGCATATTATTGAGCCAGTAAAGGAACTGGGTGTGTTTCTTTTCCCCAAATTATTGGAAACTATTTGCAAATAAGCTAGAGAGAGAAAATAATAGTTCCCTTTGTAGCACTTGAGACATTGGAGTGTGAGCGTTTATCATCAAAATTTGGCCTAAGTGAGGGCAGGAAATCATACTGCCTCGCTCAGCAGAGAATCTTTGAAACAGAGTAGCTCTGCCTGGGTGATGTGTTTTGAGATTACGTTTCATATGAAATAAAAAATGTGGATTATTCATTAAAGTGTGTAGCTTTGGGATGGGATTTTCAAACAGACATAAGTGATTTAGAAGCACAAGTCCTATTAAAAATCGAAGGGACTTGTGCTCCTAAGTAATTTAGGGACTTTTGAAAATCCTGCCTTTGGTTTTTTTTACCCCATGTTTTTTACCCTGTATGTGTCTGAGGGGTGATGCCATTGTCCCTAGTCACAGGCATGTGGTAAATATTCTAAGACATTGCACAAAGGCTAGACGCATGATGCCTGTGGATTTCAGTGGGACTCGTGACTGTGTAACTAGGTAATTTTGGAATAGTTTCAACATCAGTGTACGCTAAACTTCCAATAAATAGCACATAAAAGTCTCTCTCCACATTATGGGGCGAAATGCTCATCTCTGAATCACACAGTGGTTCTCAATTTCATAGCGAGAACCCTTACTACGCGTGGAGCAGCTATTGACACGAATGGGAGCGCCACATGGAGAACAAATAGACAATAGTTTCATACTGGGAAGAGAATTTCACCCACATTGTGCATATTTGTCACATAGACCCGTGAAATACAACTTGCACTGGGGGAGGGGAACACAGCCTGTTTGAGTCTGCCCATCTCTACCTTCTCATCCCATCCTCTGTGCTCCGCTGCATCTGCCACCACTAGAACCAAACAGGCAATCTGACGTTTTTAACAGCTTTTATCGTTTCATAACACTGACTCCCAGCAGCTGCAGATTCCACGGTATTTTCTTGTGGTGACTGCACTCAAAAGATGCCTCTGGATTTTATGAAGTGCCCAAAGAAATCTCTAGCATTGTAGTATTTTGACCTGCTAGAGATCCCATATCACAGCGCTGCTCTATACTGGTGAAAATGCAGCAGGGCCTGGCCAAACAAAGATGTAACCCCTGAGAAATCACCTCATTGGGCTTCTTTTAGCTAAATAAGGACTACACATAGCACATGGGGTGCTTTAAAAGATGGAAGAAATGTAGAGGTTGTAAAAGAGGACGAGCTGTATAATACACCAGCCTTCCCCACAGGGCATCACTAAGCATGAAGTAGAGGCAGACTGTGTGGGGCAGGAGGTCACTTAGCCAAATGGAATCCTCCAGAGTTCTGGTTACCAGAGAAGCATCTGAATTATAAACCTTTGGAGATTGCCCTGGCACTAGATCCATAAGTAGTTTGCGATGAGGCAGGTTCCCAGCATCAGAGGGGTAGCCGCCTTGGTTTTGTGGATACAGATTATCGAGGAGTCTGGTGGCACCTTAAAGACTTACAGATTTATTTGGGCATAAGATTTCGTGGGGAAAAAAACCCACTTCAGTTTATGCCCAAATAAATCTGTTAGTCTTTAAGGTACCACTGGACTCCTCATTGTTTCCAGCATGTTTTTACATCCAGTTTGGCTGTGGGGAGTCTGGTGATTGTCCTTTTTTAAATGTATTCCCCTAATGGTCAAATGGTACCGGCCATAAGACTAATACACCTCCTCTGGGATTTATTCTAACAAGTCAAAACTGTCAAGCAGCCACCGTTTTTAAAAAAAAGTTAACCTAGAAGAGAATTGTTTCTTTCTTTCTCTCCCCTCCCTTCCTCCACATGAAATTCCCCTTTCAAACAATTACATTGGCCTGAGACCCCGGCTGGGCAATACTTCATCTAGGGATAGTAACAGGTTTGAGTTCTACTCTCTCGTGACCCTTTGGGGCTAAACAGGATCTCGTCTCTTTAGAAAAGAGAATTTCTCTGCTTACCAAAGCACACTCACTTCTTGCCCCAGAAGGTCCCATGTTACCAGACCTTGAAATCATGATAGAATGCCATGTAGAAGAACCACTTCAGGTAATTTTTACAGGTTACTAAAAATAGATCTATTTTAGGGCCCAATCACCCTCCTGAGGTCTCACACCGCTCATGGAAGGAAGTGTCAGCATTGTGAGGCATCATCTCCCCTGTCCCCTACCTTGCAGATGACCCCTCCACGAAGCTGGAGAGGCTGTATGCCAGGGCCAGGAGGTGAAAAGTCCCTCCACCGCCCACAGTGTAAACCCTAGACACATGACTCCACTGCAGTCAGCACCATCCAGCAAACAAAAGAAGGTTCCGGAGGATACAGAGCCAGTAAGGAAGCAGAGGGCCTGTGTGCAGACAGCCCTCAAATTCTACAGATCCCTCACTCTTGACTCCTCTTACCAGCACTCTGTGCACCAGACCCAGTCTTGCCAACTCTCACCATTGTATCACAAGTCTCATGATATTTGGGGTGGTTGGTTCATTTCACACCAAGATCCTGGCGTCTTGGAATTATGTGCAAATCTCACCTCTCAGTTCTAAAGGATAGGTTTCTAGCCTACATGCTGGCACAAAAAAAAAGCTCTAAAACATGATAGCCCCTATCCCACAAAGGCTCAAATCCCAGAAGGCCAATTAAAAGAGCCAGATATATATGTGTCAAATATAAAGGGAAGGGTAAACCCCTTTAAAATCCTTCCTGGCCAGAGGAAAACTCCTCTCACCTGTAAAGGGTTAAGAAGCTAAAGGTAACCTCGTTGGCACCTGACCAAAATGACCAATGAGGAGACAAGATACTTTCAAAAGCTGGGAGGAGGGAGAGAAACAAAGGCTCTGTGTCTGTCTGTATGCTGTTTTTGCCGGGGATAGAACAGGAATGGAGTCTTAGAACTTTTAGTAAGTAATCTAGCTAGGTATGTGTTAGATTATGATTTCTTTAAATGGCTGAGAAAGGAACTGTGCTGAATAGAATGACTATTCCTGTCTGTGTGTCTTTTTTGTAACTTAAGGTTTTGCCTAGAGGGATTCTCTATGTTTTGAATCTAATTGCCCTGTAAGGTATCTACCATCCTGATTTTACAGAGGGGATTTCTTTACTTCTATTAAAAGTCTTCTTGTAAGAAAACTGAATGCTTTTTCATTGTTCTCAGATCCAAGGGTTTGGGTCTGTGGTCACCTATGCAAATTGGTGAGGATTTTTACCAAAGCTTTCCCAGGAAGTGGGGTGCAAGGGTTGGGAGGATTTTGGGGGGAAAGACGTGTCCAAACTACGTTTCTCAGTAAACCCAGTTAGAGTTTGGTGGTGGCAGTGGAGATCCAGGGACAAAGGATAAAATTGATTTGTACCTTGGGGAAGTTTTAACCTAAGCTGGTGAAAGTAAGCTTAGGAGGTTTTCATGCAGGTCCCCACATCTGTACCCTAGAGTTCAGAGTGGGGGAGGAACCTTGACAATATGTATTTTAAATCACTTGATTTTTGTGGACCTGACTCGTGGTTTTTGAATGCTGGGGGTTGGCGATACTGCATATTTCTACTGCAACATGAGAAAAAACTGTTTTGGCTTCATTCGCTTCCGATTCATTTCAATTCTCCTCTGTTCAGGCAACTCTCACATGTTTGAGTTTCGGCAATGAATGTTTTGCACAACGCTAAATATAAGTACTTAGGGAATCCATTGGCCCTATCAAACACTGACAGAAAGGAAACTGCTGTACAGAAAGTATGTTTTTCATGCCATATTTTTTTATTTGCGTATACTCAAATATTTTAATTATAACTCAAGATTTTAATTCAATCAGATTATGCTACATAAAGCAAATAATTTCTCATTTAAATTATCCTGCATCAAATATTAATGACATCTCTTTCAAAACTTAGACTCAATCGAGTTCATTGACACACTATTAAGAAAGGGAAAATAAATTGTTGAAAGGCTAGGTCCTGAACCCTGGAAAAGCTGTAGAGACACTGCGTACACAGACGTGTACTCGTACATATGTATGTATAGGTTTGTACATGTGTGTGCACACACATGCATACTCACACACATACTATGAAGGAACTGAAAATCCAGTGATGTGATCCCCACAAACCTAGCATTTCAATTATCAAGCAGTCCTATCACACATCCAGAAAATGTCAGTGTCACATGTTTCTAGTGTATGTTGTTGAAAATACCCTAAAGTTTGGAAATTAATCACATGGCAATGCCAATCTTTTAAGTCAGGCATCTATGAACCACCTCTTCTCTCCTGAATGAATTACACTGAAATCATAATTGCAGGCTGCCATTCAGTCACCCTTAACAATAGGCGACTTTGAAAATTGGAATTTTTTCTCCCTCTGACTCCCAACTTGCAGGCATGAAGCATACAGTAAAAGCTTGGTGCCTTTAAATTACCTAAAATGTACATCCTTCAGACAAATGAAAAGAAGGGTGCAATTTAAGGGCAAATCATTTTGTGTTAATCCTTGGGAACTCAAAGCATGAAGATAAAAAGAAAAAATGCAGGTTTCACTTTGCTCATTATGGCACATTGACTTTCACCTAATCGTATGCAATTAAAATTTCTTCATGAGATTTCCTTATTGAAATAAGAAAGATAGCACTGCGCTGAATGTGGTGATAGATCTGGCATAAACGTGCTTCCTGGACAAACTGATTTATCATGTCTCATTCCAACAGTACTTTCTTGCTTGCTCATTTCTCATCTTATTACTGTGAAGTTGTAATTAAAGAGGATCCTCCCACAGAGAAGAGTTCTCCTTGAGGACAAGCTAAATTATAAATGCACTGTTCTTTCACTGAGAGGAGTTTAAAGGGACAGTCTACAGAGAAAATGAGGCATGCCTGAGACTTGGGAATTCCAACTCCAACCTTAATTCAATGCCTACCTGTTTCTGTGGGACTCAAAATAAATTGACAGGTTTTCTGAGCAAATATAGCTCTGGAATCTATCGTTTTAGTGTAAAAATACTTAGATACTATGTATATGATCACGAGTTTAATACACTGAAATGTTTAAATGGACAATGAAAAATTAATAGAAGCAACCAATGCTTATAAAAATCTGTCCTCTTTCCAGGTGCAATAGAACAAAAGTTGAACAACAAGCCAATCAAAATTGACCACGACAAATTGACCTCCCCCGCAAAAAAATGAAAATTTGCCAGGAGATTACCATTATATGGGAGGGATTTTACACAGGGATAAGATATATTTAATATCACATTAGAAGCCCTGGGCCAAATTCTCCTCTCTTGAAATCAGCAGAATTGCTCTGGTATAAAGAGGTAAAAATTTGTTCCTCCAGTTCAGGCCTGCCTCGAGGTCCCCCATTTTGCTCCTGTTGAAATCAACAGCAAAAATCAAAATTTCCTTCAGTGGGAGAGAGATCCAGCCCCAAGAGTCTGTTTTATAAAGATTCTTATACCTTTGTATCCGAGCACCTTGCCTAGTTATAACAAATGCAGTGCATCACCATTAGAGAGCTCCGAGTCTGAGATTCACATTTGGTCCATTTCTCCTAAGACCAGTAGGCTTTAAAAGATGCATTACAGGGAGGGAGTGACATTCTGCAGTGGGGAAAGGCTCCAGCTAGAGGGAAGTGCCAGTGAATGCAGCTTCCACAAATATTCTCTAATATCTGCTTAAAATCTGAGGTTTCTACAAACATTTGCAAAACACACACAAAGCCACATAAACACAAAGCATATTCAAGTAGTTAAGGACATTGAGGTCAATGGTAAATAGGACAAAATACAACATGGTTTTACAAAAGGTAGATCGTGCCAAACCAACCTGATCTCCATCTTTGAGAAAGTAACAGATTATTTAGACAAAGGAAATGCAGTGGATCTAATTTACCTAGATTTCAGTAAGGCATTTGATACGGTGCCACATGGGGAATTATTAGTTAAATTGGAAAAGATGCGGATCAATATGAAAATTGAAAGGTGGATAAGGAATTGGTTAAAAGAGAGACTACAGCGGGTCATGCTGAAAGGTGAATGGTCAGACTGGAGGGAGGTTACCAGTGGAGTTCCTCAGGGATCGGTTTTGGGACCAATCTTATTTAATCTTTTTATTACTGACCTCGGCACAAAAAGTGGGAGTGTGCTAATAAAGTTTGCAGATGACACAAAGCTGGGAGGTATTGCCAATTTAGAAAAGGACCAGGATATCATACAGGAGGATTTGGATGACCTTGTAAACTGGAGTAATAGTAATAGGATGAAATTTTATAGTGAGAAGTGTAAAGTCATGCATTTAGGGATTAACAACAAGAATTTTAGTTATAAGCTACGGACGCATCAATTAGAAGTAACGGAGGAGGAGAAGGACCTTGGAATATTGATTGACCACAGGATGACTATGAGCCGCCAATGTGATATGGCCGTGAAAAAAAACTAGTGCGGGCTTCGGATGCATCAGGCGAGGTATTTCCAGTAGAGATAAGAAGGTGTTAGTACCGTTATACAAGGCACTGGTGAGACCTCATCTGGAATACTGTGTGTAGTTCTGGGCTCCCATGTTTAAGAAGGATGAATTCAAACTGGAACAAGTACAGAGAAGGGCTACTAGGATGATCCGAGGAATGGAAAACTTGTCTTACGAAAAGAGACTCAAAGAGCTTGGATTGTTTAGCCTAACCAAAAGAAGGTTGAGGGGAGATATGATTGCTCTCTATAAATATATCAGAGGGATAAATACTGGAGAGGGAGAGCAATTATTTAAGCTCAGTACCAATGTGGACACAAAAACAAATGAATATAAACTGGCCATCGGGAAGTTTAGACTTGAAAGTAGATGAAGGTTTCTAACCATCAGAAGAGTGAAGTTCTGGAATAGCCTTCCAAGGGAAGCAGTGGGTGCAAAAGACCTATCTGGCTTCAAAGATTAAACTCGATAAGTTTATGGAGGAGATGGTATGATGGGATAACATGATTTTGACAATTAACTGATCTTTAACTATTCATGGTAAATAGGCCCAACGGCCTGTGATGGGATGTTAGATGGGGTGGGATCTGAGTTACTACATAGAATTCTTTCCTGAGTATCTGGCTGGTGAATCTTGCCCACATGCTCAGGGTTTAGCTGATCGCCATATTTGGGGTCGGGAAGGAATTTTCCTCCAGGGCAGATTGGAAGAGGCCCTGTAGGGTTTTCTCCTTCCTCTGCAGCATGGGGCACAGGTCACTTGCTGGAGGATTCTCTGCACCTTGAAGTCTTTAAACCATGATTTGAGGACTTCTATAGCTCAGACATAGGTGAGAGGTTTATTGCAGGAGTGGGTGGGTGAGATTCTGTGGCCTGCATTGTGCAGGAGGTCAGACTAGATGATCATAATGGTCCCTTCTGACCTTAATATCTATGAGTAAATATTCCCTGAAAAGTCTCAAATACACATTTAGCTCTAATAAAATCCCAAATCCTTTAAAAATAATTTATGTAAAATATCAGTCTCAAAACGTTTCTGTTAGGTATGCTAGCGCAAAAAATAAATAAAATTAAAGTTTCTTAAAATGGGAAATGTCTGGTTTTGCTCTCTCATGTTTCAGACACAAAAATGGCTAGAATTATTTTTCTTTGTGGGTAGGGAGGAATTTGCAGAAAGAAAATTTCTCCTAGGCTGGACATTGCTTGCCAAGTTTCTGACCAAGGTGAATATGTTTTATGGATGAATTATTGTTTATTATTAACTTACATAGTGTTGTAAATATACCTGGTATTGTGAAGCAGTAGGTCAGTGCCAAGTAGAAAAAAGGTCCATGCTCTGACTGGATTATGATCTAGAGGCACCATCAATGACAAACTACAAGACAAGGCAGAACATGCATAAATTTGGAAATATCCATTAGAGCTTGATCATAGGATAGTGTCTTTTTAGACACTATAAATAAGGAATTATAATGAAGATACAAGAATAAGCAAAGCAGCGTTTCCAACCAGTGGCCTCCCCTCAATTCCCATCCCTTTTGTTCTTCGTGGTTACTTCTGCTGGCCAACAAATCATCTTCCCGACACAATAAATTTGTTATGGAACATTATCTCAGCTTGAGGAAGGCCAGGATATGGTAAAGGTCATGTATGTATTAACCCACTACATGAGAGTCCCCACCCTTAGTCTAAAATGTAGTCTTAAATTAAATAGAATTGAACTAGCTATCACTGATCTCTCATAAACAGATTCATTTACCTGACACGTTTTTCCAAGATGTGCCTGCAGGCACGTTCTTGTTTGCTGCAAGGTATTTTATTAAAAGCAGAAAGGCCATGTTGATGAAACATTAAGGTTGCCCAGTTAAAGTCCAAAAAGAAAGGAAATGCAAAAATAAAAAAAGATTTTAGCAGCAAGTTTAATTTAGCTGCATAGTACGTCCAGCCAGATTTTGATGTCCATAACACCCTTGCAATTCCAGAGTAACTTTACTGAAGCCTATGGCATTTGCTCTGAATTTACACCAGTCAGGTTTAGTAGGGTAGCCCCTTTGTAGTATATTTTATGGTAATATTTTGCAACATAAACAGAAATATATTCAAATAACCAGAACACCAGGGACAGAAGATAAATGTATTAAGTGTTTTACATTTAATTTCCTTTGGGTATTTTTTAAAAAAGGAGAAAAGAAAGTTTCCTGTTCTCTAAAACTAGCATTTAAGTTGTACCAATTAGACCTTGAGATTCACACATCAATGATAGGAGTATTGAAGGGTTGGGTAAATTCCCATTTTTGCAGCTGTTATTGTTTAGCTGGATATAAAAAGAAAAGGAGGACTTGTGGCACCTTAGAGACTAACCAATTTATTTGAGCATAAGCTTTCATGAGCTACAGCTCACTTCATAAAAAGTTTTCAGCAAAACGGAGTTAACAAGGCAGCAACATAGCTGTTTACATTGCAACAGCTGGACCTTCCCAGTTAGAGCTGGTTCAATAATGGGAATGATCTGCCATGCAAAATTTTGAAAATGTCAAAATTATTTTTGTTCCAAAAGGAATTTCCCATTGATTTTAATTTTTTTGAAGACACTTAGCAAAAATTCAGCTTTTCAGTTTGTTTATTCCCTTCTCTCCAATTTTTCTTTTTTCCATTTTGCCACTGAAAAGGAGGAAGCACCAACAAATGGTCATTGCCAATTCCCGGCAGCAATTTGCTAGCAGTAGCTCTACTGCTGTCCAAACCCTTAGCTGAGGCTAGGCACGGGGAATCTGTGGCAGATCTAATATGGTGGCAGGGAGTGACCACACAGTTACCTAAAGGCCTCAGGGAGGCAGTGTTTTTCCAGGGCTGGAGAGCAAGCCCACCTGCACTCACCCAGCAGCAGCAGCTCCTGTCCTGCAGGGCTGGGCCCAAATCCCTGCTTCGGGCATTGTGACATGGTACACAGGGTAGCATGGCCCTGCAGCCTCATGCATCGTGTTCCAATGCCACTCGCTCATGACAGTGGAGTGGCCAGGCCATCCCGAGTGGCAGTGTGACCCCATGCACCACGTCACAATGCCCAGAGTGGGGAGCCAGGCCCAGCCTGGTGGGACAAGAGCCACTGCTGCCCAGGGTGAGTGTGGAACAGGTTTCCTCTCCTGCCCACCACCAAGGACTCATTGCACCCTCTCAGCCCCGCTTGCAAAACCTGGACTCCACCACAGGGGGCGATGTTATTACTTATTATGGTACTGCCCAGGGATCAATCAAGATGGGGGGACCCATTGTGTTAGGCACTGTGCAAGCATGGAATAGTACGCCTGGAATAGTACGCCCTGCCCCAAAGAGCTTAAAATCTAAACACACAGTGATGTCACAAACAGAGTTACATTTGGTTCTGACAAAGACATTACCAGGTGCACAGTGAACATGGCAGAAGTGATTTTCCAGTCCCTTATGACTTTGTATGTTATTTACTTCTCCTCAGACCAAAAGAGGAACACACAGTCTAAGGCTTATGTCCTGGCCAAGATTCTCCAAACTTTTCGCTGTAGTCCTGCGCATTAAATAGCAGTTTGATCATTTTTTCAGTAGCATCAGAAAAGTGTGTAAGTTAGGAGATGGTACACACAGAAAAGTGTGTAAGTTAGGAGATGGTACACACAGAAAAGTGTGTGCCATCTCATAACTTGGAAAGGACTAAAGACGTTTGTGCTCAAACCCTCCCAAAAGTTTCTAAAGAGGCATTCCCAGAGGGTTTGTACGCAGAAGTGCCTGTATCTGGTTTCAAATGCTAAAACTGAGCTTGACCGTTTTGCAGATTGAGCTGGCCCTTTAAGAGAACCAAGTCACAGCCCCGTCTGTGCCACCTCCAGCCTGCTGCCTCTCCAGGGGATGAGTTTTTAGGCTGAGGTCAGGGGATATTGGAGAGGCCAAAAGATAACAGGGTAAGAAATGGGGCTTCACAGAAGAGAGCCTGCTCAGAAGAAGGCTCCTGCAGGAGACCCAGCATTGGAGAGGACACGGAAAGAGACTCTTCATACCAGCCAGCTCCAAAGGCCTGCTCTAAGGGGCAGAGGGAAGAGTCTTAAGAGGTTTTTGGCCATGCCAGGCAGTTGGAGCTTGGTTTTAGGAAAGAACTGATCAGGGAAGGACTAGTTTTGATCTAACTTGATGATGAACTGCAATATTTTAATAAACCAGACCCAAAGAAAGGGTGTTATCTGACATGGGAACTTATAAAGGGAGCCCAGAAAAGGGAAATTGAGTCTGGGGACAAACCCAAAAATCGGATCTCGTGTACTCTGCTGCATGTTATTTATACTAGGTGGGGAATCAAGCTCCTTAGATTGTAAGCTCTCTAGAGCAGGGATTCTGGGTTTTTTGTTTGTTTGTTTTTGGGGGAGGGGGGTTGTACCACACCTAACACAATGGAGTCCTGGTCTACACCTAGACTTCCTAGACATTACCGGACTATTAATAATAAAAGCTGGGCCTTACAATGTGCTCAGGGCCTCTGTTATAGGTGAGCCCCCACCTAGGGGTGCCCTCCAGCAGCAAGCTGAGGCATACTAAGTGCACCTGCCTCAATTTCCCTTTTCTTCTCCCCTGAAAGGAGCAGTCTCTCACTGCCTGCTACAAAGCCCACTTCTGGGCATAATTTATTCATGTGCATGAGTGTAGTAATCCTCCCAAAACCTTGTAACAAAACTATTTTCCAATTTCCACAATTAACATAACCACACAGCAGGTTCTTCCCATTGCAGGAAGATCACCAGCAAGTCACCTGGCCACGAATCAATAACCCATCTTCCCCCAGCCCTTCATTCAGGTCTTCTCCCTGAGGTCTCCCTGACCTACACCATTCCACTGCTGCAGGCTCCCTGCCTGAAAGTCCTACCCCAGCTCAGGGGATCCACCAGTTTGCATCTGGGTTCAGCATCACCTAACCAAACTGGATCTTCCCCTTTTCCTAAGGGTCACTGCCTAAGTGTTCTGTTCACCAGGGCCCCCAGCACTGGTCCGTTCTCACCAGCAGCTTTCCTCCAACCTCAGCTCTCTCCCAAGCAATGCCTGCCAGCTATTCCTTGCTCCTTCTTTCTCCTCTGGTCATCACCAACCCCAACCCTCCCTTTCTAATTCACCCAGTCTCCTCCTCCCTGGGCCCCAGGTGCTCTCTCATAAGCTGAATTGGGGAGCAACTGACCAGTCACAGGTGCACTGGCCTCTTCCCTCTCAATGGGGCAATGTCACCCTCTGACAGCCTTTTAATATGGGCTGAGAGCCCCCAGTGCTCACTGAAGTCCATGGCAGCTGAAGCCACTCAGCATCAACCAGGAGCTGCTGAACTTTTCACCTTATCTAATTCACCCCATGCAGAGCGCAGAGGCAAGGCCTGGATGGAGGTGAATTTCACCCAGACAGGTAGACCCTCAGCTACTGTACACTGGCATAGCTCTCGCAAAAATCAATAGAGGTTTCCACGAACTGACAATCCTATGGCTTATGGGCCCATTTAGGTCAATGCCAAAACTCATTGGTTGAAGTAGGCTTTGGTGGTAGAAGAGTCAATACATGTGTCTCCAAAAAGAGATTTCCACCAATCAAGTGAAATGCTCACATATGGAAATACAGGGAGCATTATGCAATTTTTGTTGTCACTGCTATTTTGTTGTGCATTATTTTGTTCGTTTGGGGGTGGGTTGGGGGGGAGGGAGGAGGGGACTTCCCCCTTATAAAACAGATTTTTAATCCAGAAATTACAAATCTTGGCACATAATAGCAAAAAAGCTCTGAACACTTTTGTCCTTTGAACAGGAAAAATATAGCTAGTGACATGGATAATATCCACTGAGGTAGTTCATCTCATGGTGTTTTATTGATGCATATTGACTTCCCCTCCCCCTAAAATTCCCTGCTTGTTCCTGATTTGCCAATTGCTATCCATCATCTTCAAAAAAGCTGCTAATGATTTGACACAAAATAACCTTACTGCTGCACCCCCCCATCCTTTTCTGTATATATTCCCCCTTCCCCAAACTCTTGCTTGTTCATTCGACTTCATTTTTCTAAATGCTGCTGTCAGACGTTATCATTAATTATTAGTTATTAATTTTATTTGTAACCCACTGGTGAATGTGTGCGACAGGTCTCCTGGCATGCCCGGTCTGTGGAGGATGAGGGTTTACTACAATGCCAGCTAAAGCAGGTTGGTTCCTTAGCTCAGGCTCTGGTATCTTATGTTTATCTCTGGAAGACCATAGTTCAGTCCTTGCTATCAGCAATTGCATATTTATTTAGATATATATAAAAAACACTCTCTCCTTGTGCGCACACCCAATCTAATAAAAAACATGTGCAAGGTTGCCTGTTTAAGTGGAAAAAGCAAAGAGAGGCCTGTCTACTGTAACAGCCCCCTCCCTGGGTGATCAGCAGGGTCAAGCCAAGTACCTTCACCACTAAAGTATAGATCCTGACCACTTCAGCTAAAGGGATAACACCATTAGTAGCATTCTGTTACCTTCTAGCAGGCCAATCATTAGAGGGGAATGCTGGAGCAGAGTTTGCCGGTGTGTCACACAGGCACCTGAGAAAAGGACTGGTCCCTGCACTGTATCCCAAAGGCCAATCAACTCTGAGTCTCTGTGGATAAATTCCAGAGGTAAGGGCCTTTCTCTGGTAAGGGCCCCTCTCAGTTAATATTCTTAACTTTAGATACAGAAATGATACATGCATACAAATTGGATAATCACATTCAGTAAATTATAACCTTTCCAATGATACCTTACAAGTTCCATCTTGCATAAAATATATCTCAGTTGTCATACCCATATCATAAGCATATTTCCATAAAGAATATGGGGTATACTTGGCACACTTACGTTATTCCCCCACTCCATGGCCCTGCTACCAGACATCATGTTTCAGTGGCCTTTTATGGACCCAACATTTTGTGAGTACTGTACAGCTGTTCTCATGAGATTGCATCTGGCATGAAACTGGAATCTGTGAGACGTAGGCCCCAAACTTAACAGAGCGGAGCACGGCTGGCCTTATGGGTGGGCAACATGAGTGAAGGCCCAGGGTGCTGTGGTCAAGGAGGGGCACTGTGGTCAAGAGGCAATGAGTGGGGCAGGTCTGTGGAAGGGAACTCAGGGCATGGAGGGGGGGCAGCAGGGCCCAGAGGAGATGGGGAGAAGGATGGGGATGCAGCAAGTCCAGGAGAGAAGCCAGAGAGGCAGCAGGGAGCCGGGGGATGGAGGGCTGTGGGTGGGGAGAGAAGAGGAGCATGCGTAGGGGAGGCAGCAGTGGCCAGGGGCACCAAAATACAAGTTCATCCAGGGTGCCATTTTCCCTAAGGCCAGCACTGAAACAGAGAACTGCAGCAGTATATTCCCCAAAATTTAGGAGTGTTTGGGATATGGAGTTTTGGTTCTGACTTATCTCCAGTACTTTGGAGAGGTGAAAGAAGGAGAAGGAGGGCCAAATTGATTAATGTTGCCAAACAGCACCACCTATGTGGATCTAAAGGAAGACATGCAATCTGGCATAAAAGCCCAGTAAATCAGAGGTAAACAAAAAGATCTGGGTAAGAAAGGTGTTTATGGCTTGCTGTCCTTAATAGTAAACCATTCTATGGTGATTTTGAAAAAGGAAATGTCTCAGTGCATGAAGCCAACTACTGAAATCTTTTAAAGGTGTGGCTTTCTCATATCTCTGCTTTTAGAGAGCGGTTTCTCCTTTTTATTCTCATTTTCACTCTCCGTCTATCTTCATTAGTCTGCTGGCACTTGGCTAGGATTAGTGAGCTAGTTTCCATGGTTTCTTATTTTCACTTTATATCTTTCTTTGCTTAACTCATTAAATTGCTCACTACTTCACTACATTTTACAGGAGACATATTTATTGTATTAGTTACACAATGGCCAGATTAGTAAATGATAGGCAGTTTGCGATTTGAAAGAGCATATTCCAACAGCAGAAAAGAAATGCAAGAGATAGATATTATCTACTAATTGTAGCATAGCCAGGCTAGCTAGTGATTGCTAAATGTTTACTCTTGATGGTTATAATTAAATACAGTAGCATATTTCTAACGGACAGACACCCCAGTTGTCCACAGTGTGGTAGGTCTGGTGGGGGGATGGGAGATCAGGGACTGCACACTTTATTCTCTTCTCTGCAAATAAGTGGGGCAGGAAGTGGCTATGGGTAGGGAGGGGCAAAGCTGTTGAATTGTGTGACGGAGTCTTACCAGAGTAAAAACTGACTGTGAACTTCAGATTTGGCTCCAATTTTTGCAAGCAAGATCCAGTTTAATTCATATAATAATTGCTTCATTTGGCAGATAATCCTGGGCCCGATACTGCCACCCTCATTCTAGCTTAATTCAATGGAAGTTTTGCCTGAGTATGAACTATAGCATAATGTTTGCTCTTGTACCTAAGCAGATTTATTCTTCTGCTTCATTAAAAAAAAACTATATTTATCTGTTCTGGTAAGTCATTCGGTGATCGAGTGTATCTGTTAGCAGAATCCGTGCTGAAATTGGTTTTCAGTCCCAATTTCTAGTTTTTATAGTTGGCCTCAGCATTCTTTGGTGTGTTTTATTTGTTTGCATAGCTATCTGAAGCACTTGCTAAGCTAGTATGCCACCACCAGCAAATCTCGTGTGTTCCTTGCACAAAGATGTACCAACAGCAGCACAGACAGGCTTGCCACCTCGTGAGCTGATGTAGCACTTGCCCAGACTACAACCTGTACACTTTGCACCTCTGAAATGATTCCAAGCTGCTGGATATTTGCTGCGCCTTCTCTCAAGCTGAAATTCACGTTGCCCCTCTAGTCTAGTCACAGCGAGTGTGGTGAAGTATTTTTACCATGAACCTCTCTCTTTTGATCTTTTCCACTGTTAAATATAACATCGTTGATTCAATTACATTGATGTTTCTCAGACGCTGAAAGTAATCATCCACGCTCTGCCTCTTTAGTTCTACAGAGCTCCAAGACACAGAGTTCTTTCAAGTGAATTAAGATCTTTCTCACAGTTAGTGAGTAGTATATACAGGGGTTTATTCCATTCATTCATCTTCTCCAGTAGTTCATTTATCACTTGGAGGTAATCTACTGTGGAGAATTCTGATCAAAAGGATGCCTGATTTCTTGGTTGGTTAAAAATAAATAAATAAATAAATAAATAAAACTAGTCTTGCAAAAAGTATTGACTCAGTACCTTGGCTGAACTTTGTAGACTGCAGACCAAAGATTAGAAGAATTGTAGGTTTCTTTTGTTGCCCAATTTATTTGTAAATGTGAGGAGTATAGAACCACTTGTCTAAAATCCACTTTTTCCCCCCAACGTATGCTGTGAATATGGCTTTCATTCTAGCTAACCAAGAAGGAGTTGGTGGAGAGTTCCTGTCCTTTTTAAGGTGCTCTTTTCCATTGCTTGCTCTGCCACTCTACTTTGTATTGTCCATCAAAAAAAAGCATCCGTCTTTGTTCTTCATGACGTAGTACAAGTTGGTGCATTTTAAGTTCTTCAGTAGAGTTTTTCTGGACTTTATCGTCTATTGCTGCTGATAAAAGTCTTTTGGTCTCTGCAGGATATCAGTTCTGTCTTTGGTTGCTGTTCTATCATTGTTCTTGGTAGAAAACAGTTCCATCTTTTGTCACCTCAAATCAGACTGTTTCCTGATATTTTTAAATCTTCTGTATCCACCAAAGATTGCTCTGGATTACAAGAAGATCTTATTTTCCAATATCTTATGGTTCTTGCCAAATTTAATCAATTCTTTTGAAATATTCCTTCCTGTGCAGCAACAACAAACTTCGCTCTGAAAAATTCAAAAACATATGAAGCTCACAGAAGCAGGACAGGAAAGAACAAGACATTGCGATGGTTGGAAAGCCCCTAGATTTGATGTATTTAGTTCTTATATCTGTTTGCAAAAGCCATATGCTGCAATTCTTAATATGTACCTTTAAAAAAATGCTTTTTTTCTATTAAAATTCTTCACGTCCACTTCTAGTCTGACTGAAAGGTGCTGGATTGGCAGCCCTAAAAAAAGTCCTATATTTAGGGCACGGCTACAATAGAGAATTTACAATGGCACAGCTGTACCAATGTAAGCTCTCTAATGTAGCCGCTCTAAGCTGCTGGAAGAGAGCTCTCCTGTTGGCTTAACTACTCCAGCCCCTGCGAGCAGCAGCAGCTATGTTGGAGGGAGAGCTTCCTGTAAGTATGGCCTACATTCTTAGGTGCATATATTTACATTTAGCCATATTGAAACGCATATTGTTTGCTTGCACCCAGTTTACCAAGTGAACCAGACCATTTTGCATCAGGGACCTGTCCTCTTCATTATTTATTACTCCCCTAATTTGTGTCATCTGCAAGCGTTATCAGTGATGATTTTATGTTTTCTTCCAGGTCATTGATACAGATGTTAAATAGTGTAGGGCCAAGAGCCAATCCTTGTAAGACCCCGTTGGGGAATCATCAAGCAGATCTGTTTCCCTATTTACAGTTGCATCTTGAGACCTATCAGTTAGTCAGTTTTATCCATTTAATGAGAGCCTTGTTAATTTTATATTGCTCTAGTTTTTTAATCAAAATGTCATGTAGTACCAAGTCAAACACCTTACAGACATCTAAGGATATCACATCAACCCTTTTACCTTTATCAACCAAAACTTTAATCTCAGCAAAAAAAGATAAGTTAGTTTGACAAGATTTATTTTCCAGAAACCCATAAGTACTGGAACTAGAGGTGCAGGGGGTTCTGCAGCACCCCCAGGTTTTGTGCGAGGTCCTGGCCACCGGCCCCAGATTAGAATTATTAGGTCACAGGAACTAGATAGTTAGTAAGTAAATCATAGATCATCTCCCATCATTTCTTACCAAAACCAACATGGTCATCCAGACTGGTAATTATATGTTTACACTTTGACGTACTTGCATTAAAAATAGCTTTACTCAAATTTCTGGTGAATTGGATGTCACTTGTTTATAGCAATAAAATTTACAATTAAAAGAATGCAGACTACCAATTCCTTTGGGCGAGATTCAAATTATTGTTTTAGAGTATAATGGGTCCAGATGCCACTACCAGTCTTGTGAGAAGAACTGGATAAAATTTTCTGTCAATACTGGTTTAGATGAAAAACTAGTTTTTCACAAAAACATTTCTCTGCTTTTGTCAAAAACAATGTCCAAAAAAAGGAAATTTTTAGTTTTAAGCCAAAAATCAAAATATTTCAGTTGAAAACAAAAATATTTTCAAATTCTAAAATGCCATAATGGTACCTCGTGATCCCATTCTCTTGTACTGACCAGAGTCCCCAGCCACTTAATCTCCCAAGATGCACGTCAGCCAGGAGTGCCATACTGTGCCTCTCCTCACCAAGAAGGGAGATGGTGTATTAATAAAGACGTAATTCTGCCAGGGAGCCCAGCCTAGAGAGGATAATGAGAGCATAACGCACCAAAACACTTCCCAGGAGACACCATGCTGATATTTCAGAATCAAAATATTTCATTATGCAGACAAAATATTTTAGATTTTAAATTTTTCAATGAAAACTCAAATTTCCATTAAAATATTTTCTGATCAGCTTTACCTGCAAGCCATGCAGTTTCTGCATTAAAACATTCACCGCAATCAGTAAAAGAAAAATAAATAAATAAATGTATTCAAAATCTCATTAACCCACACTTTGCTGAACCACCACTGTAAACAAAAAGTTGATGGTTTCTTCCCACTCTTAGCAAACATTTAATAGGTCCTTATTTTCATTAAATATATTATGGTACATTTATAAGCAAAAACTATACTATATTATCAGAAAAAATTAAATACATTAATTATTCTTCCATTACCTCTGTCACCAAAGTGCCTGAGCAAACAATTTTGCAGCAGCGTATTAGATAATGCAGTATTATTACCGCCATTTTACAGATCTGAGGCGCAAAGAGTTTAAGTGACTTGACCTGGATCACACAGGAGGTCTGATGCAAAGCTGGGAATTAAATATAAATCTGCTGTGCCCTACTCCAGTGACTTCACTACAAGACCATCTGCTTCTCTTTATATTGTCCTTGCATTCTTATGAGGTTTGTTTCACATAAGACTCTGTCCTACATGGTGCTTAGCTATCTAGCAAAGCACTTAAGCACATGCTTAACTTTCAGTGCTTTTCTGAATTAGAGCCAGAGTGCTCAGCACATTATAATACAGTTAGGGAGAGACTATCACACAGCTATGCTGTATAGCATTTTACTCCACAGGTAGTCCTATTAGTTTCAATCAAACGACTCAAGTAGTAAGGTACTATTCAATGAGTAAGGGCATCGGAAATTGGTCCTCATTCATTAATCAGAATATTCGTTAATCCGCGGTGCATCTCCCTGGCTTTAATACAAATGAAAGAGGTTCTACGGCAGTTGGTGGGGTTTTTGTTTTTTGTCCTTTTGCATTTTTTAAGAATTATTTATTATGGTAGAGAAATCAGAAAAAAAACAAAACTACTGGGTCTAAATAATTTGAGTTTGTTATTATTTAAAACCCCCATACTATAATAGGAATAGAATGCTAGAGTCCTATGGTGGTTTCGTGATTACCTTAAATCTAGAAGTGAAGAAAGCATATGACAAAGCTCTAATATCTTGCCGTGTTCACTGGGCTCGTGTTATTACAGAATAACTACATGCCCTGTCGTGTCTTATTTCTTAAATAAAAGCACTGATACTAATGTCCTAACCTTTTTAGCCTAAAGAACATTTTCTTTGTTTCATTGTAATGCTCCAAATTGTGTGTAATTATCCCAGTTCACTTTGAAAGACTTACCAAGGGATGAATAGGAACAATTAGTATAACAACAGAAACATTAACCCTTGGAAAAGCAAAAGGGTGGGATTGCAAGCACCTGTTTGTAGTTTATATAAGATAAGCTTATTGAGTTCTTTGTTTAGCAATGAAACAGCAGAAGCAGGGGGTTGCTGATACTTTACACAGCATTCTGCTGTGATACATCAAAGCAAAGCATCTGTACCTAATTAGATAAAACAACTGCCAGAAAAACAGCCACTCAGGAGCCACCAAACTTCTTCCAAAATGCACCACAGCCAAGTGAATTACACAGATGTGTCCCAGGGAAAAGCCTCAATGAATTAATTTGTTTTGAGTGTTTATTCAAAAGGTCTTCGTCTGTTTAAAGAGACACTGTATGAATGGATATAGTTTTAAGAATTATTTTAAATGTCATTGACAATAGTTATCTGGATTCTTTGGTCATCCTCCCTCCAGTTCGGGCTACCAAAAAACTCCAGTACTGGGCCATAAATAGAGCCAGTTGGAAATTTTTCATCAAAATGTTTTTTCCATTAAAAAAACGTCATTTTTGTCACTCAACATGGTTTTTTCCCCAAATGTTTAGTTTTTGATGAAAAAAACATTTTAATGAAAAGCTAATCATTTAGTAAAATGTTGATTTTTGACAACATTTTATTTTGAAAAAAAAAATCATTTCAATAATGTCAAAACATCCTCTCTTAACATTTTTGGAATGGAATGTTTCAGTTTTTCATTTTGAAACGACTTCTCAGAATGATTATTTTAACATAAAAACACTTCTAAAAAGCTTTAAACGGTGAATTCTGAACAAATTCAACCTACCCAGAATGAAGTGTGGGGGTAATTTTGTTTCGTGGGATATTTTGACATTTCTTTGTTTCTGTTCCATTTTGGAATGGAAAAAAAAAACTTTCAGAATCATGGGATTTCCCACAAACTGGACAATATAGTTCCCACCCGGCTCTAGCTATAAGAAACAAAAAGCAAAACTGGCCAATCTAGCTTTGCTTTCCAAGTGGATGGAATGCACACAGGAAGCGAACAGCAAGTGTGTTTGAAAGCCTATTTAGTTTTTTAAAAAATAGTTTCTGTTTGGATAAACTAAAGTGTCCGACACCATTTCTGGGCAAGGTCTGCAGGGATCAAGAAAAGGACATGTGCATCTTCCGATCTTCAGCCCATCTCAGTCTCTCCCAACATGGACTTTGCAGATAGGTGAGGAGGGTACCGTGGCAGTTGCTGAGCCACTTTCCTCAATTTCACTCTGCTTTTCTCAGAGGGAGGCCTACTGGATAGAGCCCTGGACTGGGACTTAGGAGACCGGGAGTCTCTTCTTGTCTCTGCCACTGACCTGCTAGGTGACCTTGGGCAAGTCACTTCACCTCTCTGTGCCTTAATTTTTCCATCTCTAAAATGGGGATAATGATAAACCACTTTAGAAAAAAGAGAGACTTACTGGGGTAAGTGCTGTATAAGAGCTAGGTATTATTAGTAACGTGGAGAAGGGACCCTCATACACAAATCTCCTGGGCATGATCCAGTCCAATGGGGTTGCACCAGGGTATCTGAGAATAACAGTTAGCCCATGACTTTTACACTGACTGACAGGACCAAACTGTATCCTCACTTACACCAGAGCAACCCCAGTGGTAGCCAATGCAGCTGCACAGGTATAACTGAGCAGAATTTAACTCTAAAGAAAGTACTTGTACAAGTATTTGTCTACGTTAAAAAGAGGAGAGCAAGTTGGATAATAAACCATCCATCAGTTATCAGACCTGTATATATGTTTAACACGCAAGCTTTTAGGTGAAAGTGGTGCATTTTTCAGGCACCACTGGACAGTGGACCAAGCTAGTTGATTACAACTTATATGTTCTCTGATCAAAGTGCATCCAACTGATGAGTGTCCCCTTCATGCCTGATACAGACAGGATAGGAGTCTGTTACAGCTCTGCCTAGAGAGCTTTAGCTCAGACCACAACAGCTCACAATTTTAGCTCTGGAGGTCCCCACTTCAGACCCAGATGTGCCAGCCACAACGGGGTCCATCACAAAAGCACAGCGCAGACAGGTCTCAACACGGACAAAGACTCCAAGTATTTTCCTTCTGACCTCAGAGCTGGTGAAAACCAATGTTGTTGTTTTTTAAAATCACATAAGCAGCAAATGTTGGCCACCTTATACATTGGAAAATTAATATATTTAAATTGTGCTTAGCTCTGTTTCATCTACAATGAAAAATGAGGGGGGGCTCGTCAAATATATTCAAGCTAACTAGAGTTACTGGTGTGCACTTTTTATGTATGCAGTGTTGGTCCCCAGATATTACGGCAGGGGTGGCCAACCTGAGCCTGAGAAGGAGCCAGAATTCACCAATGTACAATGCCAAAGAGCCACAGTAATACATCAGAAGCCCTCCCATGAGCTCCCCACCCCGCTCTCAGTGCCTCCCACCCACCGGCAGTCCTGCTGATCAGCGCCTCCCCCTTCCTCCCCGTACCTCCAGATTAGCTGTTTCATGGCATGGAGGCTTGGAGGGGGAGTGGGAGGAGCGAGGGCATGGCAGGCTCAGGGGAGGGGGCGGGAAGGGGTGAAATGGGGGCAGGGCCTGTGGCAGAGCCAGGGGTGGAGCAGTGAGCACCCCCCAGCACATTTGAAAGTTGGCATCTGTAGCTTCAGCCCCAGGGTCAGTGCCTATACAAGGAGCCGCATCTTAACTTCTGAAGAGCTGCATGTGGCTCCAGAGCCACGGGTTGGCCACCCCTATATTAGAGAGACAAGATGGGTGAGGTAATCTCTCTTATTGAGTCAGTGGGAGAGAGAAGTTTTCGAGCTTACATGGAGCTCTCCTTCAGCACTGACCAAATTCTTTTAGGTTTAGATCAGCTTGGAGAATTACTCCCTTCTTCCTCTCCCTGAAATCCAGCATCTGCAGAAAAAACATTCCTAGGCCTTCTCTCTGCTAGGAGGTCCTTAGTTTGGACAAGGATCCAGCAGCTTCTGGCAGCTTTTACCACAGTGTCAATTAAACCCTTAAAAAAGAAGAAAACCCCATAAAATGGGGTTGAGGAAGAAATTCTGGAACTAACATGTTTGCCACCACAACGTTGTTCTCTCTGCTTGTGTGTTCTACTTCTTCCCACACCCTGCATCTGTGCTGTTATTTACATTATAAGCTCTTTGGGGCAGGGACTTTCCTTTTGTTTGTTTGTACAGTGCCTAGCACAATGGCATGGGCTCTTAGGCACTACGCTAATACAAAAAAAGTAACAACAACAACACCACCACCACTCATCATAAACCTAGTGATACAAATGCTGGACACAGCTGGAGCCTTGTCTACGCTCCAGCTCCCACTGGTGCAGCTCAACCAATGGTAGCACTGATAGGAATATACTACGCAAATTCCCCTAGTACAGGCACGATCTAATGTGGTATCTCACGATCTCATCTCAAACATGGTGTTTAAAAGAGTTTTTTTATGGCAGTCACCTTCAGCACTAGCCCCAAATCTAAACCACTTACAAAATACAGTCCAAACACAAATAGGCTTCACTGGACTCTGGAGATTAAAAACCAGCAATGAGCCAGTTCCCAGCAAAGGGCACACCTCACAGCAATGTACCCAGTGGAATCACCAATGGCAGGTGGAAAAGAGGGGCTTGATGGGGTCAGGGGAATCTTAACTAAGCAGTATTTAACTGATAACTGTATCGCTGCTAGGAGTAATGCAGAGACATGTATACTTGATAATGTTCAGAATTTTAAAAGGGAAAATTAAAAAGCTGAACCAAAAAGGACATGGAATGGAAAGGGGGGGAGAGAGGACCAGGAAACAATTCTGCTCTACGATCTAGACTGAGGAACTCATCCTTGCACTGTCACTATCTAGGGCCAGATTCTGATCTCAGCAACACCACTGCAAATCCAGAGTAACCCCACTGCAGTCAGTGGTGTTACTGTCAATTTAACCATAGGCCCCCCAAGACCAGCATCTGGCCCCTACTCTATGTTCTATATTCATCCAAGTGCAAAACCTCAATGGCAAGTGCCCATGCGGAATGAGTGCCAAATACACACTAGAGCTCTGCACTGCAGTTAATAGATCTGCAGTGTTGATCAGAGAGGAGAATTTTGCCCCTAGAAAGAAAAGAGAAAATAAAAGGTCAATCAATCACTATAAAACCTGGTAAAATGAGAAACATAAAAATGAAATTGCAGCCTATAGAAAAAATTCACAGCATTAAAACTAACCAGAAGAAATTAGAAAAAAAAATTATTCTTCGTGACAAGAGAAAGTGAAGCATCTATTGCAGATTCAGGAGTTAAGAACAGAAATAAAAAGTTGCATTAACAGAAAAGCACATAATGCCCCTATCAATCATTCCTTAAATTTTGCAAAAAGAACACCGCAGCCTACTGCTGATGTGTTGCAAAGGAAGAAGTTGTCTTCCAATTTTATTGAGACATTTCCTAATCATCTGTTTATTTAGATTAAAATCCATTAATGCTCTGCACACCTGAAAATCATAATGTATCCAGCTGATATTTTTCATGTCAGGGCATGGGTCACTTGCTGGAGGATTCTCTGCACCTTGAAGTCTTTAAACCATGATTTGAGGACTTCAATAGCTCAGACATAGGTGAGAGGTTTATGGCAGGAGTGGGGTGGGTGAGATTCTGTGGCCTGCATTGTGCAGGAGGTCAGACTAGATGATCATAATGGTCCCTTCTGACCTTAAAGTCTATGAGTATGTCAGCTCTGTATCCCCCGCCCCCCTGCTTTTTTAAAAAAAAAAAAAAAAAAGTTTGTTGAAATGAACAATAATGCCAAAAAAGTGACTTTCAGACAATGATTCGTGATAACAAGAAAAAGAATGAGGAGTTTAACATAAAGCATTTAAAATGATAACTGAGTGAACCATCGGGACAGAGGAGCAATGTGATTGTGCCACATAGTGATGTCCACATAAGGGACCTCTGCAAAGCCAGTGACAATTACACACACTGGAAAGACTGAGCAATCTTGCCTCTATTTATCATTCTTATAAACAAACCCATTTCAGAGGGTTCCCCCCACCACCACCCCAAGCTCTTCAAGCGGTTTACAGAGATGGCCCAAACCAAAAGCCTGCTCCAGATACCAGTGAACTGTGAAAGGGTGGAGGTTATTCATATTCCAAACAAGGATCAGGATACAAATTTTGCTTCTCTTTAAATGTTGTCAAATCAACACCCTGGACCAAACACCACCAGATGTTAACATGCCAGGCAATCAGTGGCCCAGATCCTGGGACGGGGTGAAGCTGATATGTGCAGGTCAAATTAGGTATGCAAACATGGGTTAAAACTCACCTTTGCACTCCCACTGTTCAGTGCTGATGAGTGAGAAGAGCTGGCTGAAATGGTTCCCAGGGGCTGTATCAGCTCAGAGCAGAGGAACCTTGGCCATGTCCCTTTCTTATGCAAGCAGCACAAAGAAGCCATGCCAGCTGGATGACTCTGCGTCTGTCTGTGTATATGGAGCTCATTGCTAGTGTCTGAGTGCATAGTGACAGGTTTCAGAGTAGCAGCCGTGTTAGTCTGTATTCGCAAAAAGAAAAGGAGGACTTGTGGCACCTTTAGTCTCTAAGGTGCCACAAGTACTCCTTTTCTTTTTGAGTGCATAGTGTGACATTTGGGGGATTACCAGACAGGTAAGGGGTTCTGTCACCACCTGCTTTGTAATTTTGGATGCCCTAATGCTATGCTGTCATAACTCAGAGCCTTGGCACCAGTAGCCATCCTACAAGCACAAAGGACTCACCCTGGCTTTCACCTGCCTAGCTGCTCCTGGCAGGGCGATTACCACTGCCCTTCCAGTCACAAGTCTTCCCAAATCTCTCTACCCTGAGTTCTTAACACTTGGACTTTCCCCCTCTGGTTCAGCACCCCCAAAGGAGTGAAACCTGCCCCCAGTTATCAGTTCACATGTATTCTACACAGTTTGTACAACAGAGACCTGCTTGGGGGTGCGGGGATAGGATAAACAAAAGGCTTATTTAATAGAAAAATCACAGCTTCAAAGATGAACTAGTAAGGGAAAGCAAAAACATACAGATTACACAGAAAAACAAAGACACCACTTCAGACTTCATCACTTCAGATGAATTCCCTTTTTTAATATAAGTAACCTATTGCCTCTGAACAGTTTCCCAGCATGCCCTCTGTCATAGAGGGGATCCAGCAGTCCATGAGCAGCACGTGGCCTAGATGCTGGCCCTCAGTTTCTGGATGTCCTTCACTCAGCCCAGTCTCTTTTAAGGCTCGGCAGGTTTTTTTCCTCTCTCTCAGACTTTGATGATTCATGGTGAGGAAATTCCCTCCTCCTGTAGGCTATGTCTACACTTATGCACCTTTTAGGACTTGTCTACACTTACATTTTATAGAGCTCTAACTTGCTGACTCGGGGGGGGTGAAAAGTCACCCCTCTGAGCGCAGCAAGTCTGAGCACTTTAAAGAGCTAGTGTAGACAGGCTCCAAGCTCTGGGAGCCGCGTTCCCAGCACTTGGAGCTAATCCGCTCGTGGAGCTGGATTCCCAGCGTCTCCCAGCGCACTCGCGCACGACCACACTCGCACTTCAAAGCACGACCGCAGAAGCGTTCCCGCAGCAGCGCTCTGAAGTTTCCAGTGTAGACATACCCTTAGCGACACAGCTGGGCCGCTACAGCTATGCCACTAAAAGGTGCGCAGTGTGGCCTCTGTTTGTCAGCGGGAGAGAGCTCTCCTGCCGACAAAAAACTTCCACCCCCAACGAGAGCTCTCCTGAAAGTGCTGTTCACACGAGGGCTTTTCGTAGGCAAAACATTTGTCGTTGGGGGGGGGGGTTCCCCTAATGACCAAAAAAAAAAAAAATAGACAAAGCCTTAGTTTTCCAAGACGCGTTTTCGTCTCAGTTTCAAATTGTTTCAACGTTTTCCCATTGACTCTAATGGTCCACCATTATCTTTTCCTGGCTGGACAATGGATGGGTACTTCAAGTTAGTTTCGTGTAAATAACTGGCTTGGAAGGAGCCTCTTTCTGCTGTGAAGTGTACCTTAAATAATAGTACCAGTCATGCGCATACTATGTTATATACATAAGTACATATGTATACAGACTGTGGTTATGGATCTATCTCATAATGACCATCAGGTTCATAAAAGACCTTACGTGGCATACTTTTTATGCACAGTAACGTCTGTATACAACCAGTCGATTCAAGTGCTTATTCTTTGGGTTCAGATGCCCTGTTTTCCTCTTGGGGTGTGTGGACTCTGATTGTCACTTGAGGTGGGATGTCGTGAGGCTGCATGCCACAAGGAAGAGACATCAGTTGGCAAAACACACACCTCACACTCCAAAAGACAAGCCTTCACCTACGTTTATTTTTATTTTGATTAAGTTTGTGAACCTCACGTAGTCCATAGACACACTTGGGAAGCTTCCATACCCATAAGTCCCTGGAAAACCTGGGCCAGCCTCTAAGATTTGTTTTCCTTTGAACTGTTTTATTAGGCAAGACTTAGGAGTCAGGCGTTCTACGCCCAGCTCTGCCTTTAGGCTCAGTGTGTCATGGGGGGTAAGTCACCCAACCTGCTACCTATGAAATAAACATGGGGAAATAGTTTTACTTTGTGTAATGACCCATCCACTCCCAGTCTTTATTCAAGCCTAAGTTAATTGTATCCAGTTTGCAAATTAATTCCAATTCAGCAGTCTCTCGTTGGAGTCTGTTTTTGAAGTTTTTTTGTTGAAGAATTGCCACTTTTAGGTCTGTAATCAAGTGACCAAAGAGATTGAAGTGTTCTCTGACTGGTTTTTGAATGTTATAATTCTTGACGTCTGATTTGTACTGTACAGACAACTAATAGAAAGGCAGTCCCTGACCTAGAGAGCTCACAATCTAAGGTTTAGACAAAATGTGTCATGTGAATAAAGGGAGTGAAAGAACATAGTTATTTTAGAGTCACGTGTGCATGCATAAATTAGTCATCAACAGCATTCCTTCTTCCTGTTAGCTAGAGAAGCAACACACTGGATGATTTCTGCATCTAAACAACATGTTAACCAAGGGATGAATATCTTTTATAATTTCAGAAAAGTCCTGATTTAGTGCAATATGCTGCTGCCAATTTCTTTAGTTCTTCAGTGAAGCTAAAAATATGCCTACCTTATAACAGCTCTCCTTTGACCAGCGTGACCTGAAAAGGTAGGGATTAAAGTAGAGGCCTCATTCTCAGTAAACCTGAAGATTCATTATACAATGAGGACTTTGAAATGCAGAACTTTTCTTTGCTTGGTTATCACTCAAGTTGCAGATTTCACACTTGGCATTGCTGTTGCATTGGCCACCTTATCCTTGTACAGAGGGTGAAATGATCACATGAGGATAACTGGAGGGTTTTTTCCCCCAGCCTAGTCTAGGTGCTACTGCAATACAAAAAATAAGTAACAGCAAGACTTTTTAGGTAGCCTAATCCATCTCCATAACAGTGTGAGATGGCTGAGATACTAGTCTGGAACAAAGCTTGTTTTCAATGTACCAGCGCATGGAGTTTCCACCACTTTCCTTAGCAGCTAACTCAAGCATGTCTTTACTCTTCACAGAGACTTTTGCCTCAGATAAGGCTGAAAAATTAGGACTGTGGTTATTATACAATCATGATAAGTTTTACACAAAAGTGCAGAAATGGTGAAGCTGTGCATTTCACACCCGAGTTGCAACTGTGCAAGGTTCTGAGCACTCTCAGCTATCCTTGAATACAACACCTTGCAGGATCAAGGCTTAAACAGGACTCATAAAACTCAAAGCTTATTTATTTTATTGATCTTAATTGGTATACAAGAGATCTACACATTTCCAAACTAAAGGAAATGAGGAGATCGAGCTTTGTGATGATATGACTAAGACAGATAAGATCAAAAGATCCTTACTCGGTTAAGTAGCTCGTTATTATTATGTGGTTATCTAAAATCCCAGTCAGCAGGCAGAGCTGCAAAGAGAAATATAGTATAGTAGCTTGCCATTCTGGTTGGCTGAGATGATCTGCGAGCATTATAATTTAAACTTGCTACCATTCTGAGAATCGCATAGAATAGGATCCTCTGCTGGATGAAAGACTGCTTCCATACTAAGCCTAAAAAACCGTTTCAACTGATGAATCAAATTACAGTTTAGTAATTCCTCATGATTTACAGTATCAGTTTAAAACTGAAACATTATTTGATCAAATTTCAGGATGTTAACTTCCATCTTCTATAGCACCTTATCTGCATCTGACTAGGTCCTGATGAATAACAATTCACTAAAGAACCTATATCAACCTGAAGTCATTTTAAAAAAGAATTATGCAAATCGTCTCTTTTTATTGGGCAGCACGGTGAGAGATTTTCAAAGAAAAGAAAAAGATGTAATTTCAGCACACTTAGAAAAGGTGGCTGCAGAGGAAATCTCTGAAGAAGCAATTTGCAGGCAGGGGTTTTGTGCTAGCACGTGTAAAGTGAGGATTATTTACAAGTGAGCCTGTGAAGGAGAAAGACACATGCCAACTCTTATCAACAAATGGCTACTGCACAGAAAGCAGATATCATGCAGCCTAGTTTCACTTTTATTGCTGGCCTAGGTGGTAAGGTTGATCTCTCCATTTAAATTGCAAAATCAGAAAAAGACCGTTTAATGTGGTAGGCCTCCACAGCACCTTTCCCCATGGCAGGCAATAGGGGTAGCGGAGATGCACACGGCCTCCTCCAGGGTTTCTCAAGGACATCCACAGCTGGGGAAGACCTTTGTAGTGTGGCTGCAATGAAGCCACACTGCCAGGGATCCAAAGGGTTCTGCGAGAGGTCAGAGCCAGCGTATAGGCACAGGGCTCCTGCATGTATGGTTGTGACATCCTGCAGGTCCATGTGGATCCATGAAAATCTCCCAGGCCTATGGGCAGGTCCTGGAGGTTTTGAATATGGGGGGCAAACCCCACCCTTTGACATGACAGTGTAGGGAAATCTCAAAGGAGTCTCCAGAGCCCCTTCACATGCATGTGAGCTGGGCATAAGAAAGGATCAGAGGTGAGCTGGTCAAAAAGAGTTAAATATATGACGGGGGTTAAAAATTAATTTGGTTCAAAAGATTCTATGGCGTGTTGTGGAAAACTAAAGAGTTTGTCCAAAATGAACGTTTTCCATGAACATTTCCATTCTGATGGAAGAACTATTTTCCAGGGGAAGGGGGGACAGTTTTTTTAACCATCTCTAGATGAAGCCATTTTGATGCAAGCTGAGAGATGGAGTGAGATGAATAGCTGATGGCCTTCAAGATAGCTTCCCCGCTGGCCCACTAGACCACTCCTACAGCACCTCTTACACTCATCCTCACAAGAGCCCAGTGAGTTAGATAAGCCAATATCAACAGCACCATTTTACAGATGGGGAAACAGAGGGAGAAAGGTTAAGTGAAACGCTCAAGGCCACAAAACTCATCCGGGTCAAAGGTAGGAAAGGCCCTCAGGAGAGTGTGATCTCAAGTCATGTGCTTGGATGAGATCAGGATACAACTGGCTGGTGAAGAACTTGTCAAATGCTGTCTGTGGTGTATTTTTTACCTTCATCAGAGCAGAGAGGTGTCATGCAATAGGAGTCGTTAGCAGAGCTGCGGTGACAAAAAAATCTAACAAAGTTTAAAGTGTGTGAAAGGGGATGGCAGGAAGTAAGTCACATGACCAAAGAACTGCTCGTGCCCCGCTTCTGTGGGCAAGGCCAGCTTTCTGCAGAGGAGAAAATACTGAGTAATAACCAATTTAAACAGCTAAACCACAGGTTTAAAATAAGGCAGGAGGTGGAAGAGAACATCCAAAGATGAAGAAAACTGGCCACCATGAACACCAAGAATAGAGATAAAACTCCCTACATCAAATTTCATGGTAAAATTCAACCCTTGTGCAGAGGGCCCTTGCAAAGGCTATGTGCCTCTTAAATCCCTATTTTAGGGCTTGTCAGTAATGGGGGTGGAGGTTTGTACCAGTGCATACTCCCAGGGTAGATTCATTGCATTGATGTAATATGGGTCTTGCGCTGCTGTGACTAGATTCACACTGCACTGGTGCAGGCCACATATTACCCCAGTGCAACACATCTCCACTGGGAGATTGCACCAGACTAGTGACAGCAGTACAAATATCCCCAGTATAGACCCCCTACAGAAGGATGAATTTCACCCTCTAAGTATTAGGTAACTTCATTGGGGCAGGGACTGTCTCTTTGTTCTGTGTCTGTACAGCACCTAGGACAATGGGATTCTGATCCCTAGAATCATACAAATGTTGGGCTGGAAGGCTCCTTGAGAGGTCACCTGGTGAAGTCCATCTCCCTGTGCTGAGCAAGACCAAGTAAACGTAGACCAGCTGTCATAAATATAAAGGGAAGGGTAAACCCCTTTGAAATCCCTCCTGGCCAGGGGAAAGCTCCTCTCACCTGTAAAGGGTTAAGAAGCTAAAGGTAACCTCGCTGGCACCTGACCAAAATGACCAATGAGGAGACAAGATACTTTCAAAAGCTGGGAGGAGGGAGAGAAACAAAGGGTCTCTGTGTCTGTCTGTATGCTGGGTCTTGGCCGGGGATAGACCAGGAATGGAGTCTTAGAACTTTTAGTAAGTAATCTAGCTAGGTATGTGTTAGATTATGATTTCTTTAAATGGCTGAGAAAAGAATTGTGCTGAATAGAATAACTATTTCTGTCTGTGTATCTTTTTTGTAACTTAAGGTTTTGCCTAGAGGGGTTCTCTATGTTTTTGAATCTAATTACCCTGTAAGATATCTACCATCCTGATTTTACAGGGGGGATTTCTTTATTTCTATTTACTTCTATTTTTATTAAAAGTCTTCTTGTAAAAAAACTGAATGCTTTTTCATTGTTCTCAGATCCAAGGGTTTGGGTCTGTGGTCACCTATGCAAATTGGTGAGGCTTTTTATCCAACATTTCCCAGGAAAGGGGGGGTGCAAGTGTTGGGAGGATTGTTCATTGTTCTTAAGATCCAAGGGTCTGGGTCTGTAGTCACCTAGGCAAATTGGTGAGGCTTTTTACCAAACCTTGTCCAGGAAGTGAGGTGCAAGGTTTTGGGAAGTATTTTGGGGGGAAGGACGCGTCCAAACAGCTCTTCCCCAGTAACCAGTATTAGTTTGGTGGTAGCGGCCAGTCCAAGGACAACGGGTGGAATATTTTGTACCTTGGGGGAAGTTTTGACCTAAGCTGGTAAAGATAAGCTTAGGGAGGTTTTTCATGCAGGTCCCCACATCTGTACCCTAGAGTTCAGAGTGGGGGAGGAACCTTGACACCAGCCCTGACAGGTCTGTGTCTAACCTGTTCTTAAAAACCTCCAATGATGGGGATCCCAAAACCTCCCAATCCAGAGCTTACCTATCCTTATAGTTAGAAATTTTTTCCTAATATCTACCACTAAATCTCCAGTGCTGCAGATTAAATCAATTACTTTTTGTCCTGCCTTCAGTGGACATGGAGAACAATTGACCACTGTCCTCTTTATAACAGCCCCGAACGTATTTGAAGACTTATCAGGTTCTCCCTCCCCAGACTTCTTTTCTCAAGACTAAACACGCCCCATTTTTTAATTCCTCATAGGTTAAGTTCTCTAAAGCTTTTATCATATTTGTGCCTCTCTTCTGGATTCTTTCCAATTTTTCCACATCTTTCTTAAAGTGTGGTGCCCAGAACGTGCACTCCAGCTGAGACCTCATCAGTGCCAAGTAGAGCAAGACCATTCCCCCACTCCCCGCACTTCTTATGACACTTCTGAGAATACACCCCGAATGACATTGGCCTTTTCCGCAACCATATCACATTGTTGGCTCATATTCAATTTGTGATCCACTGTAATCCTGTGACAAAGTGCTCGCAGCAAGCAAGTGAGCCCGCACTCTGATCACTTAGGCATCAATCAGCTCCCCTGGGGAAGGCTCATTAGGGGAGGTGCAGGCTGGGAGGCTGGATGAGCCGATTAATCCATAAATTGAGGGGTATAAGAAGGACACAGGAAGGAAGTACTGGGGAGCGGGGAGAAAGAAAGAACACACATGCATGCATACTAGCAGAGCACAGTGTGTGCACAGATCTCCAGGAAAGGAAGGAGACATCTGTTCCTCCCCAGCCCCACAGAACAGGGCTAATGGTAGAGACGCACAGTATTGAATATTGCTGCTGGTGATGGTAATATAACTAAAATCACACAAAATTGCCACTCTGTGGACTGAGTCAGAGATTCCTGAGGCATCTGAGGATGGAGATGGAGGGTGCCTGTCAAACCACCAGACCTTTTTCAGCATGGCTACTGCCTAGCCAGTTATTCCCCATTTTGTATCCATGCATGTGATTTTTCCTTCTTACATGTAGTACTTTACACTTGTCTATATTGAATTTCATCTTGTTGATTTCAGATCAATTTTCCAATTAGTCAAGATCACTTTGAATTCTAATCTTGTCCTCCATAGTGCTTGCAACCCCTCCTAACTTGGTGTCATCTGCAAACTTTATACTTTCCACTCAATTACCTGAGGCACCACTCGAGCTCCTGGGCAGTAGCACTCTACAGATAAATACTGTAATAAGAGGAGGAGAAACAGGGAGCTCAACAAATGAAGTGGAGACTTTGGTTTGAATTATTTTTCTGTCCCAGGAGTAGGAAGAATGTACGCCACAGAGCACTGAAATACCGTGCTCAGATCTATCACAAGAATAGATATATTTAGTGCAACCAGACTTCAGATCTGCCCTGAAAAATCAGACTAAAACACAGGATTCGAAAAATCACTTTCCTTCAGTTTTAGCTCTGAGAAAAATACTTTCTTCATGCTGGTCCTCCTGATGCACACGTTACTGCAGATACACTACTGTTTGAAGAGAGTGTGCAGTTTATTCTCTGGAGGATGGCAAAGAGGTTTTTTTCCCTGTGGGGGAAAAAAAAAAAGCTCTTCCCTAGCTGGATAAGTGTAAAGTGTTCCCTTTCATGCTTTCTCAAGACATCTCTCTCTCTGTTCATCTCTATTTTAGGGGTACCTCTCTGTCATGCATTCAGCCCAGTGTAATAATTGATCCTGCTTCCATGTAATTAATTCAAAGAAATGGATATTAGGGTTACAGAAGATGCCCTCAGCATGGGCCATCTCTTCCCACAGGGAAAGGCATTTGCCATCTTCATGGTACCATCTCCCTATGCCCAGACCTTACAGAACCCGCTCTGCAGGGTCAGGGTTCCCCAGCAGGGGAAGCGATGGGTCTCAGCTTGCAGGGAGGGGCCGGGATGGCGTGGAATACACGCATCACTTTCTCTCACCTCAGCCCCATAGAGTTTATGCAGCTGGCGGGGAAGGGTGGTTAGTTCTTCTGTGGTCCCATTGAGAAGGAAACTCCCCTTGAAGGGGCACTCTAGGGGCAGCTGTGGTTAGAAATCCTGGCACTGCAGCTCTGGTTGGATCCACATTGTCAGTGATCCAGAAAGGGCTCAGAGCCAGCAGGAAGGCACAGGGCCTCTGAGTGCACACCGATCGCAGGGGATTCATGGAATTTGGGAGCAGGAGTGCTGCTCATTCTTAGGGGTGGCAACACTGCTTGTTCTTGGGGTAACAGTCTGAGGAAAACTCCATCAGTGGGTTCCCACCATCCAGCCCCCAGCCATGTCTGTTTTCCTGGGTGAGCCAGGCTAATGTAACTGGCTTTTTAATAATGCATTCAGACTGGAAGGAACACTGGAGTAATTTCTTCATGAAAGGATGTGACTTGAACACACATGATGTGTAATGCAAGTCATGGATCAGTGCATGTGCGCACCAGCTAAAAATGCATGTGCTGGGTGATGTGCGTGCACGGGGCAAGCACAAATCTGTGAGCTCACTACTGAAAATATATTACTCTGAGCAAATAAATCTGTGATTTGTTTCAAACTACTGTGTAACTCTTAATAACTCAACCGTTGTCTAAAACATGTGGGGCCAGATTGTGGCTTCCTCTGTACATTGTGCAAGAAGATAAGAGCACAAGCAGCCTTCTTCTTCCTCTTGGGACCCAGCTCAGAGGCCAGCCTCAATGTACAGGACCACAAGCATCACCATGTTCACATGCCAACACTGGGGAACTGTGCGGCCCTTTTAATGTCAACCCTCCCCTCCCTACTCTTCTTTATGTGTCACCCTCACATTTAAATTAGGGTGCATGCTCTTTAGGGCAGGGACCTTGTGTTTTATTTGCTCCCACATGTAAAATTACTTGTTTTATGGCCGGAGTCCCAGTCCAATGCCCTATCTACTAGACACTTGTCTCCCAAGGAGCCATTTTTATCCTCATTTTACTGATGAGGAACTGAAGCACTGAGATGTTATGCAAGAAGTCCAGGGCGGATGTGAATTAAAGCCAGATTTCCTGCATCCTAATCCAGTGTCCAAGTTAAAGAGCCATCCTTCTATTCACTTGTAATAAAACTACAGAGGCACAGTGCTAGACTAACACCACCTGAAGGTGGGGCCATGGCTTCACACACACACACACACACACCCCAACAGAGGCAATATCTCTGTTAAAGTCTGGAGATCTTAAGCCTTATATGATGACTGCTATTTTGGCCCATGCTCCAGCACACAGGGACATCCAGAACTGAGAGCACGAGTCTCTCCAGCTTGAGCTAAAGAACCAGCTAGGGACAGACTCATATCCTCAGCAGATCAGGAGCAGAAGGGGACCTGTAACCATGGCAACAGAGTGCTGGGAGCTAGCAGGTGAGCCAGTACCCTGATCACTCTGATTAGGTCCCTCAGAGAGGTCTGATTGCGGACTGGGATGTAATTATCTAATCAGGCTGGGAGTGCTAGAGGATTAATTACCCCATCAGCTGAGAACTGATAAAAAGGAACAGGAAATGTGGCAAGGCTAACTGAGCCCAGATTCAGAGAAATCTCAAGGAAGGGAGATCACTTCTCCTCTCAGTTCCTGGGGAGAGGGCTTATGAGACAAGGGATGCTACAAATAGTACTTCCACATGGAGCTTTAAAGATACAGATGGAGGGAACTTAAATAAAGTGTCCAGCATGGATACCGAACCAGTGGAGCCTGAGCAGCTTTCTGTGGTACTAAAGGCGGGAGCAGAGTATGGCTTGCTACACACATGTGCATCTATGTGTCATGCTCATAGTACAGCAAGTATTCTCCTGGAGCCCCATTAGGAATGCTGGTTGAATCATCTCAAACTCTCTCTGCTGCTCCTACTTCACTCTGGTCATTTTTCACCCTGACATCTCCAATGCCAGCTGTTCCTTAACACCACAATTTAGTCCATAATGAGAGGTTGCTTTGTTAGATAGCTTGTAGTATGGACTGTCACCAATCAGGGTTTCACTGGATTCAGGCTGTTTTATTGGAGCTTACCAACAATAATAATAATAATTAATAATAAATACTGTAAAAATGTTTTCAACTAATCTAATCCGCTCTTAAGAGACTTAAATATCATTATCCTTTGGCTTAACTAAATACATTTTAATACAGTTCTTTACAACAGGGTCTCCATTAGCCATAGCTAAATATTTTTTCAGCATGTTTATAAATTTAATGTCATACTAATCATCAGTGAGGAGTAACCTAATGGTAACTTTCTAAAGCTGGTTGGGACAGTTTCGATAAGACTTTTGGCTTTGATGAAACAGAATTTTTTGAAGAAAAAAAAATGTTGATTTTGATGAAGTTTGAGATAAGATTTCTGATGTCCAGGGTGGACTCTCCAGGAAATTGAGAGTTAGAGTGACCTAAACTGAAAAAACGGACTTTTGTGGGATCAAAATCGCATTTTGATGATTTGTAAAGTTTGTAAAGTTTTGTTGTGAGTGGAACTGTCATTTTCCAGCCAATTCTAACACTTACCCATAGCATTCAAAGCATAGGTATTGTAAACATTAATAGATTTTAGCATGCTGTTTTGGTAGCAAAAAAGGAAGTTGCAGAACCCACCACATCACCATACATCTGAGTGTAGAAATGGTAAGAAGAGATAGAAGATGATGCTAAGTGATGCTCTGGCTGAATGTTTAAATCACATAATTGCACCTGGTAAATGGACAATACAGTTTATAGACAAATGTTGATCTACCTTTGTGTCTTCATCAATAGTTTTGATCCTGTATTGATAACACAGTACGGGTTATATTGCTCCTCTATTAGAATGAAATACTGCAGCATTACATAGTTTTCTCTACACTTGAAAAAGTTTCAAGGAAAAGGAATGAAAAGTTGGCTTAGCCAAAAGTTCACTATAAAAATAAACCATGCAGGGCTGGTGAGACGAGAAATCAAAAGCAGAGATGAAAAGGTAGGAGAGGGGAAAAGATGGAGTAGATACTCCAAACTATCTGGGAATCAAAAAATCAGCAGAATTACCAAAGTATAAGCAAATAAGTAAAGAGAGGTTCAATTTGGGCATTTCAAAAATGGTTATTTTGAGTCAAGATCTTTAAAAATGCCTACCTAAATTTAGGCTCCTAAATTCTTAAATGTTGCTAAATAAATTACCTGATTTTCAAAAGCACTAAGGACCCAACATTTCCTGTTGACCGCAATAGGAGCTGCTGGGATGCTCAATCAGGACTTCTGAAAATCAGGCCTCTCCAAAGAAACATTATTATGGACTAAGGAGCCTATGTTTAGGCAGCCACTTTTAAGATCTTTTTTGAAAATCTTGGCTTTGATAATTAAGCATGGCCTCATTTTACACCAGTTGAAACCAACAGCAAAACTCCCACTGACTCCAGTGGTATTTTATTTAAAAAAAGAAAAAACATTTCAATCCAATTAAGCATCAGGGACCCAACATGCTAGATGCTGTACAAATAAAAAACAAACAGTCACAGACCCAGGAAGATTCCAATCTAGATTTACAATGCTGGTCAGATAATTTACAAATTAAGATTTTTACTAAGAACCTGAACCAAAATCCAGTGAGGATAATAGGAATCTTTCCACTGGCTTCAGTGAACTTTGAATCAGGTCCTTTAGCACCAAGTTTGGTTCTCCGTGAGTTTGAGGTCACGTTATCTGTTACCAAGTATTTGAACAGCTACAGTGTAAACATGAACATGTTCACACATTCTGAAAATTGTGAATTTTCATATCAGTAATTAATCAACTAAACATTTGCACCAGAACCTCATTATTCACTATTTGTCATTTGTTACTTGTTCCTCTCCAGTTTAAAATGTTTTAATCAGCCAATCAAAGATCAGAAAAAATGACGGGATTGAGGTGACCCACCACATACCGCTAAGTGCATAATCAATATGAATGGTTCACAAAAAGTCTCAAAAGTACAGATCCAAACTATTTTACAAATACTTACTGTTCATAATCAATTTACTAACCAAAACCAGGCTAAATTAATAATACACATGATCCATCACCAATAGTTTGAGTATCTCTAGATTTTTATGCAGTTTATTGAAAAGTTCTTTACTCTGCACCCCAACAAGGGGAGAAAAGGGCATGCCAGTCCAGTTTCAGCAGCATGCTAGGCCATGGAAGACACTAAAAACTATTTCCACAGCTTTTTGTATCAATGACCCTGAAAATATCTTTGTAATGACTCAGGCCCTGTAGTCACAATAAAGGTCACTGTGGAAAAAAAAGTTTGACAAGGTGAGGTGTGTCCTGGAACAGCAGTAGCAGTCATAGTGTGTCTTCACAGCATGAAGGTATCAGGTGGCCCCCTACCAAGGGTCTGTCGACCCAAGTGGGTTACCATTGAAGTCCGTGGCAAAATTTCCATTGACTTCAATGGGAGCAGAATCAGGCTCTATACTCTGCTCTTGCACAGGTCCCAGTGATCTAACAGGACTTTTTGTATTATAATCCCTTGTGTTATGTTGGGTTAACAAATTGACTCTGATCTACTAATTACCTGTGGTTTCTTTCCTGCTCCTCTCTGGATCACCAACTGCACAACACAAACCACTATTAGCAAATAGTCAAACAGTTCACCAACAAGCCCCAGTCTTGTTTGCCGCTATGCTTCCTTTCTCACCCCTTTCCTCCCAAACCAGTTGCTAACCTGGCATATTGAGATTTATGCATTCTTGGAACAGCATTAAAAAGAGAGTAATAAAACCTCCTCCTCTTACGAGAATCTTTGAGCCCACCCATTTAAAAACCAAAAACACAGTTTACAGCCCCCCAACAGAAAAAGAAATTATGAGAAAAGAAATGAAAAGAGGTGGCGGTGTACTGTAATGAGCAAAGAAGGAATTTGGGAGGCTGCCATGCAAGAAAAGTATTGTTTACAACAAACAGCGAGATACAAAGAGAATTGGCCAGGTGAAAGTGTCTGATTGTGTTACAGTGAGCCCAGTTAAATGAATATCTGACACAGAATAAATCTCTTAATAAAATTACTGCACTCTAGTCCCCTACACACACACTGCATACATAATAAAAACTCTTTAAAATGAATAGCTGATAAGGGAATGAACCTGTTCAGTGAATGAATAAACACACACGCACACACCCCAAATGGTGAAACATACTCTTTGTGATTATCAGACTGTTAAAAATAATAACCCTGTGAAACAAATAAATCTGCCCCACAGCAAATTATGTCTCTGCTGTACTTATGGTGAAACCATCCACAGACACCTGATAAAGGAATAAACCTGTTAAAGGAATAAATTGACTGTACACTAAGGTTATCCACAGATTTACACTGGACTGCAGTGATAAACCTTTTTCATTAGTCCAATAGATCATAGGATACAGAGTACTTACAAACGTTTCAGCATTAAATGTAAGCAGAAGCACTCCACTGTATGCATGCATCTGGGGGCAAGTAGGTCAATAAGGAGAGTGAATGTTGCTTTACAAAATATCTGTCAGTGAACATTAGCAGCATAACTGATCAAAAGATGAACTGGCCATAAAACATCCGCTACAAACCAGAACTTCCAGAGCGCACAGGCCAATGCAGCTGTGGCTGTTCAGCATCTCTGAAAATTAGGCTACCTATTTAAGTACCTAGCTCTATGCACCCAGGTTTGGAAAATGTGCATTTTGGCCACAAGGCACGGCTTTCAACGCAGTTTAACCTCTAGAGGCTCTTACAGTTGGGATCACGAGCCATTTCACAATTTCTCAAGACAGTCAGAGTCCAGAATTTATTTTAGGCACTGAATCACCACAATGCAGCAAGTCTTGAAGAGGAATCTTTCAATATGCACTGATATGACATACCATTGCAACATGAGGATGCAACGCCAAGAAGCATTGTTGCAACATCCCAAGATGGAGAGACAAGCATTTGTGCATCATGATGGCATAAGGAAGTTACTTTTTGCCTGGGGGAGTTCATGATGGTCCCTTCTGGCCTTAAAGTCTGAGTTGATGACTGTTATAACATGACTTTCCACCCTTCTGTCTATTGCCTTCATCTCGAGTGGCTCCCACTTCCCAATATTTCCTGTCCATGGGTTGGCATCCTGGATTATTTGCTGGCTCCCTCCCCAAGTCCGAATGCGATGCCCTCTTATGACCACATCCTTTTCTCCATTGTTGGCCTAAGAAAGCTGATAAATGTCAGTGCTGCTCATGAAGTGAGAAAAGTACATTCTCACTCAATTGCATTGCCCATGGGTAATTACTAGCTTGAACTAGAGCAAGACAGTTGTCCCAAGCAGAAGTGTTCAGAGCATTTTGTCCTCTCTACAGACATTTCAAGGCAAGGCCTGCAGCAGTGGCTTCTGGAGAAGATGTGGCCTCTAGATGGACTTACTCCCCTTGGACAGAGGCAGCCACAAGCACTGAATTTGGAGCTGCAGGTGGCCATGGCCGCTGTGAAAAAGGAAACATCCTTTCCCCCACCCCGGGTGAGAGACATACTACTAGGCCAGTGAGCCTCAGCTATTTCCACCCCATGATGACAGACAACAGTTTTCAGGACCCCTCTGCCATCTACCAATAAGACAGGGAAGATGGCAATGACCTGCGTTCGACACCCCACACTGAGTGCTCTAGACCAGTAAGTGCGCCTCACATGGACATCACTTCTGGGCATTGGTACAAAAATGCTAGTAATGATACCCCATTGCATAGCTAAAAGCACCATTGGGACTCCAATCCCCACACTGCCTGTTCATGTTTGGTCAAGTCTTCTTTTGACAGGTCAGTTTTGCTGCTCATCTGCTCGGGGGGGGTGGGGGGGGGGGGTGCGCGAGTACACAGACTGGCTATTCACACCCACTGGCGAAGAAATGTTCCCAGCAGCCTGAAAAAAAATACAATAAAAACCAACTGTGTTTGCACACCCAGGAACTCCTAGCAAATAAATTAATTGTGGACATGCCACACTGCTGGGTTTCTCCTTTTCATCATGCATGCCGTTTGTGCCTGAAAAAAGGGAACATGCATGCCTTCAGCCTCTTGGATGGGGTTTGTTGACTTAGCTCAGCCCCAGAATTAAAGAAAAAAGAACGACTATGTTCCTTCTAGTGTTCAGGGAAGGAGAGGTGGGGGGGGGAGAGGAGGGAAGTAATGTGAAGACCAACTAAGATGAAATGCGATGTTGAAATGAATAAGTAAGTTCATTATATTCTACAACATGATAAGACTTTGCAGGCCTGATTACAGCTTTAAGGGACGGTGCTGCAATATTATAAATTACAGGGTGAAGCACTCCTGTTTCTGTCTCTATATTTCTAAGGTGGGAGAAGTTAATTATTTTTATAGGTCTAGATATTGCAAGGATGAGGATATCAGAGTATCTTGTCACTGGGTCTAAATACGGCAGTGAAAAGGGGAGGGGGGAAAACCACCTCCTTTAAAGAAAATTATTATAAAAATACTAAAAATGATACATAGATTTTTTGACCTACATCTATCATTTTTACTCACATAGGTACTCCGTGTCCTGTCTCCATAAACCACAGCTCCATTATTTTTCATGAGGCTGAAGGTAAATGGTCAAGGCTTAAGACTTAAGTAAAACGGGGTGGAGGAAATCAACATGACTGAAAAGGTTAATATAAATTTGTATGATTTTATTATTATTAAAGAACGTAGAGAGAAGTGCAGCATTTCTAGCAACTCTAAGTGGCCTGTGGTACAATCAGTAACCCTGAAGTATATTCAGCAATCTTTTTTCCCCCCCAATTGCCCACCGCAGCCTATATTACAAATACATAAATCATAATGTTTCAACAAAAGCAAAATTTAATTTTCTCCTTTCAGCTGTTATCTGGGCCGGGTGGTATATGGCAGGCTGCGGCTGAGTCATTTATTACAGTTGCTGAATGGATAATGGCAGGGAGAGTCTATTATACCCAGCTTTGTTAGGGCTTTGAATGTGCTACTGAAACCTGTGGCAGTCTAAATCTCTTTACATCTGTAATAGATACACAGCACTCTATTATTCCATGCCAGAGCAAAATTAAATAGGTGTGTGTAGGAGGAGGGGGCAGCGGAGGACACAGAGAGGAGGGAGGAGCATTTTTAACTGAAAACATTTTAAGGGGAATGAGCTCTCCAGAACTTGTTCTCATGTCTCAGACTCATTTTGTTTTGCTCATGAAAAAGCACCAGCACTTCCTTGAAAGGGACACATGCCATGGCTCTGTGCTTCTGCCTCATCGCAATGAGGGGTTATTTTCCTCTCCGCCCTGAATTATATTTTGGAGAATTCTGAGGTAATAAAAACAGGGGGTTTTCTGCCCTGCCAGGGGCAAGAAATAAAAAGTCTCTCTCTCTCTCTCTCCTCATCCCTCCTTTGTTTCACCCTTGGAGAAGAGCAGGTTTATGTCCTTTAAGGATAGGATTGTGGAAACCAGCCTGATTTATCAGGCTTTATGCAGGCATCCTACGTAGGGACTGCAGGGAAGAAAATCCACCTCATCGCCTAGAGTAGGCCATAGTGGCTCATTGCAACCCCTTCATGCATGGTACACTGGACTATGGCTGGGAAAGTGGCTACTACTTCCTTCCCCTCCCTCCCCCACATGTGGTGTGTCCTGAGGCTGGATTGGCTTGGACATGGATCTAGTGGCTCTTCCATGTTCTAACCCCAGCTCTCCTGCTCCAAACCAGCATGCCAAAAGCTGCCATAGACCCGTCCAACTGCATTAGCTTTCTCCCGACTCACCCTTTACACCCAAAACACACTGTTTTCTACGCTCAGCTATTCGGGATGTTGAATGTAAGTGAATATAAGTGCCAAACAGTTATCAGACAGGGAGGGCTGCCAGACCCAGAGCTCTGACTTCCACAGTGCTCATCAGAGAGAAATTTTGCCCTGATATTAGAAAATGGGAAACTCACATCCAGATGTTCTAGGAACACACCCCATGCAATTCTGATGATTTAAAACTGGAATCATGTACCTGGATAGTTGTTACCAATGATTTTAGAGACATCTTTGCCAGTGAGACAATATAGTCAAGGCCAGGTCTTCCTTTTATGGGACCATACACTAAAGAAGCAGCATAGGACCCCCTCCAGCTCCCCGTGTTTGATTCTCCTAGACTCTATGTTCCTACAATATTCACCCACCCGGTCACCAAGCAAGCACAAGGACGACTGCAGAGTATACATGCTAGCCAACCACCATGTCCAATGCACAAGCAAACTGGGGTGAAGACTGGAGTCATTTCAAAAAGATCACTGACCCTTGGCATGAGAGGCACCCAGCTAGCTAGAAGATCTATGGAGGAGGCAGCAGAGTGGAACAGGAGCCTTAAACAGACCATGGATGCGCAGTTGGACGAGCTGTCAGCGCTTTGACACCTGCCACTAACTGGGCTATTGCAAGTAAAACTGTTCGATATCTCATGGCAGGATCCAGGGCCCTATTTGGTCATGTTGGTAGCATCATCCTAAGGGTGCTGCTGGCAACAGTATCCCTTTTCCCCTTCTGTTAATTTATAGGAGTTTTGATCAGAGTTTTGATTTGGACAATTACAAGGGACAAAAAAAAATATGCAAGCCTGTTCATGACTGGAGATTTTCCAGAGGCACACAACTCTTTCCGAGTATACTGTATGTAATGCACTAGTTTAGAGGGGTGTGTGTGTGTGTGTGTCCTTTTAGTGGCTAGCCCATGATTAGAACAGCTTGCTACTAAGCTGGGGGTAAGGGAGCCCTACCTAAGCTCAAGCAGTAGTGGTCTGTAAACATGAAGGTTCTGGGTTCTGTCCCCACTCATGGCCATGATGTGGCCTTTCTTTGGCCAGGGTTATTACAAAATGGCACTGGAACTGTAGTGGATCTCAGACACTCAGTAATAGCTTGTCTATAGAGAGGAGGAGTATGCGATACACTGGCTTAATGCATATGTTCTTGTTTCCCTCTGGTGGCTGGCACCAGTGATCTAGCAGCCTGCTTTCTGAAGGGGACTATGTTGATGGAGCGGTTGTATAACCAGCCCCATTCCTTTTATTCTGTTCGGTACGTACACCTCTTTGCGTGAGGAGGACTCACATGTCACCTTCATTTCCTGTTAATGGGACTTTATAAATCCAACACTATTTAAGAAGAAAATAGACATCCCATATACACACACACACTCCTAGGGAAGATCTCCTTCAGCTCAGGTGGTAGAGACCTGTTAGGGGTATTTTTGTGCTGAGAGTCGCAAATTCTATCCCAGGTGATCATTGTGGCCTCTGTGGATATGAAGCCACGTTTGTTACATATAATGCCCTATAATGCATTGCAGCCTCTGACACAATCATACAATTTTGCACAGTATAGAATCTCTGAAGGAAAAAGCAGCTTTGTCAGAATAAGTTTGCAATGCAAATGCCATTTCCCAGAAAGAAGAAATCAACACAGGTAATTCAGTGGACCAAAAGAAGCAAATATAGCCAGACATCGCCTCACTGCATGAAATCCTGGTGAACAGAGCTGAGTTAGTGGAGCAACGCCATTTGCAGTCCTGTGTACAAAATGCCTGATGACAGGTAAGTCAGGGACAGAATAACAAGTTTCACTACAGTTAACCCCAGACACTTCATTATTCCCTCTCCAATAAATGAAAGCGTTTATCCTTTACCTCCCTTTAACTCTATCATCAAGCAAGATTTCTCTCCCTGGTTCACTTCTTATAGCATTGTCCTACTCTCTGATAACAAGAAGAGACTTACCCTGTTCCCTGCCAAATCTTCTACCAATCTTCAGCAAAAGGATTAAAACAGGGGGCTGCAGTTGCTCGATGCCTGCTCGTTTTTTAAAAGCCATCTTATCTATGCTCAAGGAAGTGAAGACTCTTCCCTCAAAAAGTGTGGCTTTATCATGGATAGATCCCTTCACCATCACACTGCAGAAGCAGACTCCCAAGAGATGCTAAAAGCCCCACATCTCCGGATATCCCACTGGGGCAGGGGTGAAAGTGGGTGTACCAGAAAGAAGCCAGTGTTAAAGCACTGCTGCGGCAAAGGACCCTCCTTAAAGCGCTGCTGCGGTGGCTCTTCAACCTTGTTGCCCCTTTTGCGCCCTGCCTGTAGGGTCCCTACCAGCAGGGCTGCTGATGGGGCGACGGGGGAGGGGACAAAAGGGGCAGTGACATTAAAGCACCATGGAAGCGCTTTAACATAATTGCCCCTTTTGTCTCTCCAGGGCTGCCGACGGGGGTAGCAAAAGGGGCAGCTGCCCTGGGGCCAGCGATTCAAAAGGGCCCAAGGCTCCCGGCCCCTGCTACCGCAGCCATGGCCAGAGCCCCAGCCCCTTTTAAATCACCGCCGGGGCCCTGGGCGGCACAGGCGAGGCAGCTGGCTGGAGGAGGCTGATCCCCAGCCCCGCCCCTTCTGCCTGAGGCCCCGCCCCCGTACCGGTAAGAATTTAATATTACTTTCACCCCTGCATTGGGGCCTTTCATTCCTTTTTCAGGCAAGAAGGGTTCACACAAACTTTGGTGTTTTGTTTTTGGAAGGGGATTAGGTTGATGGAGTTGTTGGGTAACTGGTCCCATTCCTTTTATTCTATTGGGTGTATACATCTGTTCACATGAGGAGAACTCACGTCTGTCACCTTCATTTCCCATTAAGGGGACTTATAAATCCAACCCTCTTCAGGAAGAAAATAGACATCCCATACACACACACGCATATTGTTGAAATAAATTTTCCCTCTACTGAACTTGTTTAAGACCTAGAAGCAAATTCTGCTCTCTAACCCAGTGACTTCAATGTGAAGTCTTTCCATTGACTTCAGTGGGCTTTCCATCAGGCCCAGAGATTGCAACCATTGTAAAGGGATAAGGGGAAGTGTTAACTCTTGTAGATACCTCTCACTACCCCTGCAGCATTAATGCATTTTCACTCCTCGCAGTCCTTGCTCCTAACTTTTTTTAAATGTGTTTGCACCACTGGGGAATTAACACTTTGGCCAAGGGTTGTCACTGCACACAAGAGGTCATTAAGCATAGGATAGCCACCCTGTGTATTACATCGCTACCTTAATTTCCTTCCAGATTGTGATGCCCTTATGCTGAACAGTCCCACTGAAATCTATGGGCCTTCTTGGGTAAGAACATTTCTATTCAGTATGAGTAAGTTATCAGAATCTGACCCTTAGCTTTTGAGATATTTGAGACAAGGGTCCTGTCACCTCCATATTCTTTCCAGGGCCACTCATACAGCCAGTGCTCAACAAATAGTAAGTGCTAACAATATCACTCATTCTTCTAGAAAGGACACTGGGGATGGAAGAACTGACTTTGACCTGAATTCAAGGTTTTGAAAAAGTCCTTTTGCACTGTGGGTTTTTTATATATCTCACACACACACACACACACACACACACACACAAACACCCCTTTTTCCTCTGTGCTTTGAAAAGGGCTTGAAGCAGATACAGAATGATACCACAAGAGAGGCTGTTCTTGGGAGACTGCCAGCCTTAAATGAAATATCTCAGAAGGGAAACCTGATCCACAGACCAAGAGGATTGGATACATTCAGCGTTTTAACTGAACTTTCTGACACTTATCCAAATCTTCAGAAGATCAGCCATGAAACAGAATATTCTGGTCAAAGCAGTTACAATTTACAATGATTTTGGTGTGAGTTTTGCCTCTTTATGCCATGGTTGAATTTGGCCCTCAGGCCATGTAGACTTCTAAGATCAGAATCCCATTGTGTTAAGTCCAGTAATAGACTCTACATCATAATAGTTTTCCTTCCTTCTTAACCCTAGTTTGGAACTCTGGATCCCTGGGTAGCAAAATCTTCATCCTCTCCCTAAGGTTGGTTCATTCTCTTGGGTCTGTTGTCATGCGATCACAAGGCTAGAGATAAATTAGGCATCAGCTGATCCATGTAGTTCGGCCACACACAGTACATCCTGGACCAGAGCCAAGTCATATGGGAATTTAATCATCATCTCTCTTATAATCGAATATTCATCTTCTTGGATGTTCAAAAAAGTCTCCAATTCCTTTTTCCCCCATTAATCCATCCAGTGGGCAGCCAGAAAATTAGACATTTAAGTGAGCTAAATTGTGTGCGCTAATAATTGTGGATACAAAAATCACACCTGAAAAAAATGGAGGCCTGGGTATGGCAGGACTGAAAACCTGCCCCACCCCAAAAAAACCTGGTTTCCAAGATAGTTAGTTAGGCTGGATAAGCTCAGTCCTATGGACCAGATCCTTATCTGATACAAACCAGCTAGCTCTACTGAAGTTAATAGAGCTATACTGATTTACAGCAACATCTAGGGATGTGGTTTGACTAAGGTTTGGGTAAAGCCAGGACAGACAACAAGGAGAAATATCTGTCTTTTAATTTTCTGATTTTCTCTCTCTTCCAGGCCACACACTTAAGCATAGTTCCTTACTGCTGGTAGATGGAGTCTTTTGATAATATATCCCTGTTTACTTAGACTATAAGCGCCTTGGGGCAGGGACTGTCTTTTTGTTCTGTGTTTTATGCAGTTTCGTTGAAACTTTTAAAGCAAGGAAGGTAACGTAGAAAAGCAAACTTTATAAATGAACTTCAGACTAGCTTTGTAACACGCAGTAGTAAAGCACGAGTTGATCATTGAGGGAGTGAGTCTGGACTAGTAGGAACTGTCTCAAAGACAATTAAACAGGCAAGGAACATTTTTCCTTCTCTCTTCTATACCAGTGTAAATGCTTAGAAATTTCCAAAAATGTACTTACGAAATATTTAGCAGAGGTTGTGCATACAGCTGCTCATCAAAATTCTTGACATCCGCTGATGCCTGGATGTCAACAATGTGAAGTTCACAGGGGGTATACCAAAAACCAAGTGGCTACCTTACAGATTTGCAACACACAAGCACTCACCTTTTGTGCACCCGATTGCTATAGTTTCAGGTAATTGCACCTTGGACTCCTCTCCCTTCAGGGTCTACTCAAAGAATCCTCTTCCAGGCCTCTAAAGTTGTCACCTCTCTCTGGGGAGGGATGCATGTCCCTCCCTCTCCTGTCCAGGGGTTTAGGCTTGTATCCCCTTCCACTCATATCTCCCCAGCAACTCTGACTAATGTCCAGCTCCTATTCTTAACTGTCTCGTCAAAGACCTTGGCCAGAGAATGCCAGTAGTTACATATGCCCAAACAGCTCTTCCAAAGCAGAGTTCCTTTATTTCAGGATAAAAGCAGATGGAGAAAACTGGAAACAATAAAAAGGTCTAGACGCACACTAACCATACCAAAAGTTAACCATCTTCCCCATTGTGTGGTGAGGGGGAGGGACATTGGCAGGTCAGAGTCCTTTCCACCCTTTGACAGAGTTAGTTTCCACCTCTTCTTGGCCAAAAGATAAAGGTCCATTTGCTGAATCAAAAGTCAGTTGAAACTGGCTTTTTATACTCCAGCAGGCTGGGACATTAAAGTGAGAGTTTGAACACAGATAAAATCAGTCACTGCCCCTTTCCCCAGGGGTCAGGCCCCCAAGGATTGGGTATATACATAATCAGCGTTGTCATTTTGTATTAATCATCCCCTAGTGATTCCAAATTCCACAGGGACAGCCCACATCTATGCTCCTTTCTCTTCCCCCGAACCCCCCAACCCCTCTGAGCCAGGAATGCCCAAACACTTATTGATACAAAGGTCTATGAAAATTCTCTGGACCCATATCACCTGGCCCCTCTCAATAGAATGGTCTTTGAAGTGTTCATGCTTTCAAGGGTTGGCACAAACATACCAATAACCTTACATTACAATAAAGTTAAATACAATAGTCTCAAGACAGGTCTGTGTTTGTCCCATCTGTCAATGATAAACACCAATCTGGGTTAATGGGTTTTAAACAAATTAGGAACTCTTTTGCTACTCTTAAAATAAGATTCTCTGATCAATTCCTTCATTTAGCTATTTCACAGAGATATGGAGGTTGCCTGAATCTTCTTAAGTCCCAAAGCCAAAAAAATTTGACCAAGTGCCTGATTTTGAGAGGTGCCACTGAAGTCCAGTGGAGTTGTAGGTGTTCAGTACCTCTGCAAATGGAGTTCAAAATATTTGAGTCATGTTCATATAGATCCCTGAGACTCTCCAGGCATCCAGTCCATTATGTCTTTGATGCTACACTGACAGAACACTGAAAATACCTTGGGCTTGAAATGAACTATTAACCTAAAAAACATAGTAATTGCCTTACTGGAGCAGGCCTGTGGTCCATCTAGTCCATTAACTTTTCACCAAGAGTGGCTTTTCAACTTGCATTAACAGAAGATGCAAGAAACCCTGCAGCACGAAGTTGTGGGATAATCTGCCCGAAGGAAAGTTTCTTCCTATCTCTCAATTTATGCCCTGAAACATGTGGTTTATTTCCCTTTGAAAACTCTTCTTTAATTCTGGTAATCTTGTGGCAATGAGTTCCACAGAGTAATTGCATGGTGTGTGGAAAAAGAGTTTCTTTTGTCAGTTTTTAGTTTGCTAACTTTCCATTTCATTGAATATTGCTTTGTCCTTGTATTATACAAAAGGGTCAAGAAAAGTTCCCCACATACACCTTTGTCTATGCCACTCATTTTGTATACTTTTATCATGTCCCTTCTTATTCATCTCTTCTCTAAAGTAAACAGTCTATGTCTTTTCAGTCTCTCTCCATATAAAACAACATTTGCCATATTGCTCATCATTTCCATCAACTATCTCCGAAAACCCTTTATTTCTTCCATTTGCTTTTTGAAAGGGGTGACCAGCACTGAACAGGTGTCCACAACACGCAACCGCCATAGAACTGGCACTGATTGGTACCCTTGCTGCATTCTCAGCACATATGCGAAGGAAGGTGGATTAAACTAGCCTTTCATACCAATTGACATTACTTCCAGGGTGAAGATGTGGCACAATGGTGGGCCAGGATAGGTCCACCTGCACTTCTTGTGCTATGCCCATTGTTTGAATAAACACAGGACTGCAACATCTAGCTCTGTCAGACATGTATCAACCTGCATGGAACTGACAGAGAGGAGCACAGGCTGCAGGAGGGAAGAGATTGGAGGAGACACCAGGAAGTCAGTCTGCGTGCATATGGCTGGAATGCTAGTTGCAGTTGCAGCACTTCTGGAAAATAGTTCTCCTAATAAAGAGCCAGTTTAATTTTTAGAAACGTGGAGACTTCTCATGTTATTACCCAGCATGTATTATAGGAAGCAAGCCAGGCATCTTATGTAAACACTGAGGCTGGTATCGTAATGGAGTGAGGCAGCCAAATCCCATTTAAAGTCAATGGAAGTTTGACACTTAACTCCATAAGGCCTTTTTGAAAATTCTAGCCCAAAACAGTAATGAGAATGCATCTATTCATATTAGCTTTTGTTAAAAAAAAACAATCCCTTTTTATTATTATTTGTATTACAGTAACACTTCAAGGCCCCAACAGAAACCGGAGACCCATTGTGCTACGTACTGTACTAACACATAGAAAGAAATAGTTCTTGCCCTAAAGAGCTTACATTCTAAAGCAGGAAGACTGGCAAAGGATGGTAGGGGAAATATATAGAGAGAGAGGTGAAGTGACTTGCCCAAAGTCACACAGCAGATCAGTAGCAGGGCCAGAACTAGACACTAGAGCTCCCGAGTCCTAATGCAGTGCTTTACCCACTTGTGTTTAATTTCCTTTATGGGCACTCAGCGGCATCCTTGTAACATACATTTTTCCCCATTTTTTAAAACCAAGCTTTTCAAACTCATGAGGTGTTGATTAAAACCAAACAGCCCTTTGAAAACAATGCTGCAGAAGTTAACCGTGAATGGAGTAGTGATCCAATCACAGAAGAGCCACCTGCCTCCCTTCTCAGTAAAGCATACTTAGGTCCCTTAGGAGCTTCCATTTAAATAGGGGAGGGATTTCATCTCTAAACAACAAGGCTCGTGTCAGACATAGCTGACACATAAGGGGCAAAGGTTATAATTTCATGAGGCATGAATGTTTTTTTTAATTTCAACCAATTAAATTAAACTCTAGGTTTGTGGCCCATAGTGCACAGTCCCTGAAATGACCATTTACCATATACATCAGATACTCAAGAGGTTTTCCTTTCTGTGTTATTTCTTCAGTCCAGTGACTAGCTGAAAGGAAGGCACTGAAGCGTAGTCTCTATACCAATATAAAATAAAATCAGAGATGAAGGTTTCCTATTCCTTTTTAAAAAGGCTGTTACATTGTTTAGTTAATTTCAAAGCTACATGCTCAGATCTATGTTTTCTATTGAACTCCATTAGACTATATGAAAAGAAAAGAATTTACCGTGCAGATTTACAATTAGGTCTTTATGGGGAGATTAAGAAACATACATGGTACCTGGAGCTATTCTGAAGGATACCTTTCAGGTTACAGGAGATTCTTCTGGGATGTTTGGCAAGGTATGTTTCAAATTATGGGGTTTAAAAACAAATGGCTGAACACCACATCTGTACTATTTGTTAAATCAACAGAAAGTTTTGAACCCAAATTAGTCTTTATCTTCCTTAATTTCACCCTTAATGCCAAGGAGTTCAGAAGTCACATAGAGTTCTAGGGCTGAAACAGTAAAGCTAAAAGACACCTCTCCAATTGCTCTGTCAGTTGCAGACCTCGGTTTCTTGAAGACACGTCTACAAGACGACATTTCCATTTTTGCAGCTGTCCCATGAGGACGTACCCACTTATTACTAACTGCAAATATTAATGCAAAACCATTGACCCAAATCACAAGATATTTGTGTTTCAGCTCTTCCATGCATTTGAACACCAGAAAACCCCAGACTCATGGCTAGGGTCAATTTCTTACCAGTGAAAAGCTGGGGTCAGGGGAGGGAAATAAAAGCAAATAACTCCTCACATCAACATTTTACCCTTAGACTGAGCGACTGCATTTACTTCAAATACACTCGCTGGAGGTATCATCCTGTCAGTTTTGTTACCCAGAGAATCACCACAATGCTGAGGGCTTCTAGCTCCCATAAAACAAAACAGGATCATAATAGCTAGACATGGAAAAACACTTACTAGATCACAAATTAATTATGGCATGATCCAGCAGATAGGGCCAAGGAATGAGAATCAGGAAGCCTGTGCTCTGTTCCTACCTCTGCCACTAGCCTGCTGTGTGAACATGGGCAAGTCACATCTGCCTCAGTTTCCCTATCTGTAAATCGGGGTTAATGATATCTTCCCTTTGAAGTGCTTGGATACCTGCAAGTGCAAAATGATACATAAATGCTAAATATTTATTATGACGACGATGATGCCAGGGCAGAATTTAGTTACCTAATAGAGGATATGTCATGCCAAACTGGCACCACACTCCCGATGATGTGCATTCATTTATTGTACAATACCGGTTTTGTATTTTATTTTTCTGTCTACATATTTTTAAGGCGTTCTAGAGCTGATGGGACTCCTGTAGAGTAATGAGAAAGATCATGCTCGTTAGTCCATCTGGAATGCCTAATGTTGAGAGAGTTCCAGGACAAGGCTCATTTCCTGATCATGAGAGAGTTCAAGGACCTTGTGCAATTTGAAATTCTCACAAGCTATTATCTATCAGTCTATTGTTATTGTAGTAGCACCTACACGACACAACCAGATTTTGCCCCCTTGTGCGAGTAGCTGTAAAAACATACAGTCAATGATAGCCCAGGGACACAGACAACTTTTTTAGATTTGGAACAAGGGGTGGTGGTGGCTGCAGTTAAAAAGGATACTGTAGTAGCTGTTGCATATTTCTTTAATGGATAGTTTTGTACTTAACTACCTTTGTCCACTTTTGATAAAGTGAGATAAGTGAACTTCTGTTCCAAACTTGTGTTTCCTTTATTTATTAATATAATACCCTAAATGTTTGGAGGGGGTTCAAGTTCTCTCAAGCCCTCAATTGTCTATGGCCATGCCATCCCTGCCCATTCCTGGGATCTGATGAGGAGACAGTAACTCCTAGCTAGCATTCACTTGTGAAATTAAAGGAAATTTTTGCTGAGGGGAAAAAAAAAATATAATGTATTTTCCTAGCTAGTGAGCAGAGAGAGCACGTCATCAACTGGAGCTTTCGAAGTGTGTGGAATTTTGTAACCAGTGACAAGCACGTCACAAAACATGACAAATGGTGGCTTGGCAAAGCCACCAATTTGGTTCCAATTACGTGGAATTAACAGAATTCAGGATTATGCTACCTACAAGTCTCTAGAATCCAAGCAGAGCTGGATAGCCACAGAGCTACCACACCCCCCAAAACAGCTGGGGTGTCTGCAAGTCCCACTGTGACATCCTGCCTGCAAGCATCACCTTCTAGCATTACATCACAACACCAGTCAGTATGGTTTTCTTAAGAAAAAATGGAAATTACAAATAATGGGATACAAAGTCCTTCACCTCTAGGTCACCAGTTAAAATCCAGCCCCAGATGCTAGTGACCATATGTCATTACTACCAGCTGGCTGTTTCAATGGTTTATTTGAAAGGCGTTTTGTGCTCTCAGTCCAGCTCCCCAGTTGATATGCCCCCACTGCAATTTATAGTCATCTCAGGAAAGATCTCAAGGACCAAATGGGCACGGAGACCACACTACAGATTTTTACACACTCCTGTTAGTTATCTTGCTATATTCCTCTCTTACATACCCTTGGCATGTGCATTCCACCATCTTAGACTCCCTCAGGACAATTGGAGTCACTGGAACAAACTCCAAACTGATATGTAAAGGGAGCATAAGTCTGATGTGAATAAAAAGATTGGGCCCTCATCCCCAACTGCAGCCAAGGTGCACCTAGTGCAGCTGAAGGTGAGAGCAGAGGTGGGGAGAGCCACCAATCCTGGGGCTGGCTGAGAGTCATCCTGGAATTTGGCATAACTTAGAACAAGGTCAATGTTACTCTAAATCACGGGGTCACAAGCAGGTGTCAGGAGCTTGCCCTTCCCATATTGCTTAATAGGAGGGGCCAAGGCTAGGGGGGAGGATGGTTTCAAGGGTCCTAGTATAAAAAAAAGTTGAGAACCACTGTTCCTAATAATGGTCAGGTGCTCACACACCCAAGGGGCCATTCTGTCTTCCAAGGATCTCCCCAGCACAGCAATGCTCAGCTATGTCCCCAGTGCTGACCAGGCTGGTTATGAGAGGGGTGACGTAGGGTCCACAACAGGGGCTCAACAGCAGCCCTTTGCTGGAAGAATCACCAGCACGCTACATCACCCAGAACAAAGGCAACGATGTGGCCCAGAGAATTTAAGTGAGTCTAAAGGAGTCGAAGGTCTTGTCTAAAGCTGGGATTTGATCCATTACTGCCCTTGGTGGCCGGCAACCCATGCAGCGACACTAGTCCCTTGCACTGACTGGCAAAGCTGCTATAAGCTGTGAGCTGCAACAGTGCAAACCAGGACTGATAGTTAAGCTAGGAATTTGCACCAGTGCAGCTACACCAGAGGCTGAAATCATCAATGTTGACAAGGCCCCTACTGGTGTAATGTATATACAGCAGGGAGTGGGGGAGACAAAGGTGTAAGTTACTGCCTCTAAATGCACCTCTTCAGCTGGCTTGATATCTTATAACAGGGTCAGATCACATATGGACCTCAGCTATTATCCCCTGAATACCATTTGGTTGGCTTACGGAAATGTAATTGAAATGAATGTGTGACAAACTGTACTGTGCTCTCTTTCTATGAGGATTGGCCCTGTATGGGCATCTGCCAACAGTGAATGGGGAAGTCATAACCCTCTAACCTATATTACTTCTCTTTATAGATTTGCAGTCTGGGAAAGAGCCAGAGATCCTAAACAAAGGTAAGGTGTAAAGAGGTGGACAAGACATTAAAGAAAAAAAATCCATATCAGGGCAATAATGGTCATAAAGCAATACGGTGGATGTATAATAGTTCCTGGACTTTTAATTTGTGACTAATTTGTTGCACAATGAGGTTGCAATTTTCTAATTGTGATTGCCATTTTAATTTTACTCATGGCTGTGCAACTAACAATGTATAGTCTAGTAATTAAAATTAATTGTACCTTCACCTGCATATTTCTATTAGGCTGTTAAATTTAGTCTCCAGGCTCAATGATTTCGTTCTCTGAGAGATGCTGAACTCATTTCAGTGAGCCCAATTATGTTACACTCTAATTCCTGTATGAAAAACAAGCATTTTAGTTTGATATGAAGACTTTCTGGGATCCCATTTTTAACATTGTGCCTGCTCAGCTCCGGAATATGGGACGGCAATAGATACACGAAGGTGTTAGAATTTTGAAAAGAATAATGTACTATTGAGATTCCGCTTACAAAAATATGATTACAGGCACCATAAATAAATCCCATGAAAACAACTAGATTTTCACCATTCAATTAATTTCATGAACAATTAACAGCTGTCTCTTTAACCACATGCAGTGGGCTTAAATTCAATCAGAATTTTATGACAAGCTATTCCAGCATATTTGAAACAATTTGAAAACAACAAAAGAGTTTGTTCCCAGTAAAAAAAATTAATCTCCCTCAAGGACCCCGTGTCCTGCAGAATTGGTACCCTTTTAAAGGTCTGTGTATGTAGTTTTTCCAGAGATTTCTCTTGGCCTTTTTCAGAGAACCAGACATAGTGATAATTTCAGAAATAACGTACATTACTATTGTTATTTTATTATTAATGGTTTATACCTAGAGAGCGCTGGGTTTTTTCTCTTGGTTATAGCAGTGGAAATCAGAGAGGTGCCCCTGACTTCAATACCATTTGTCCAGAGTTACCAAACTTGGGCCAAAAAGTTCAAACTTGAGATCCTAAAATTAGGAACCAAATCCATAATTAGCCACCCAAATCAAAATGGCCTAATTTTCAGGGCTTCTGATCAGTGGGGGCAAAAGATCTATCTGGCTTTAAGATTAAACTTGATAAGTTTATGAAGGAGGTATAATGGGATAACATGATTTTGGTAATTAATTGATCTTTAAATATTTATGGTAAATAGGCCTAATGGCCTGTGATGGGATGTTAGATGGGGTGGGATCTGAGTTACCCAGGAAAGAATTTTCAGTAGTATCTGGCTGGTGAATCTTGCCCATATGCTCAGGGTTTAGCTGATCGCCATATTTGGGGTCGGGAAGGAATTTTCCTCCAGGGCAGATTGGAAGAGGTCCTGGAGGTTTTTCGCCTTCCTTTGTGGCATGGGGCATGGGTCACTTGTTGGAGAATTCTCTGCTCCTTGAAGTCTTTAAACCACGATTTGAGGACTTCAATAGCTCAGACATAGGTGAGAGGTTTTTCGCAGGAGTGGGTGAGTGAGATTCTGTGGCCTGCGTTGTGCAGGAGGTCGGACTAGATGATCATAATGGTCCCTTCTGACCTTAGTATCTATGAATCCATTATCAACATTTATTCATATTACTGTAATGCTTCAGAGGTTCCAGTCTAGATTGGAATCCCACTGTACCAGACACAGTACATACAGATAGTAAGACAGCCCCTCCCAGAAGAACTTACAATCTAAGTATATGTCTACCCTGCCAAAAATCGTGGCAGGGAGTCTCAGAGCCTGGGTTAACTCAGGTTCGCGGAGCTCAGGCTATGGGGCTAAAAATAGCAATGTAGACGTTCCTGCTTGAGCTGGAGCCAGAGCTCTGAAACCTACCCCCTCACCAATTTCAGAGCCCAGGTGCCAGGCCACACAGGAACATTTACACTGCTATTTTTAGCCCCATACCACGAGCCTGGCAAGGTTCCGAGATTCACAGCTGTGGGCTTTTTTTTTTTTTTTCGGAGTGGGGTGGCACGGTGTAGACATACCCTTAGCATTAGGCCCTGCAATGGATCTGTGTTGTTAGACCTGTGCAGAGTCCCATTGTCTACAATGGGGCTTTCCTATGGGTGCAGCCAGCTATCCATATCCAGGATCAGGGCTTGAATAGATAAGAAAGACAAAGAAAAGAAGAAATAAATTTGTTGTGATCCCCATATTACCAGTGGGGAACTGAGATTGACAGGTTGTATCAAGGTTAAGTCATCTGTGGTAGTGTCAGAAACTGAGCCAAGATCTCCTGAGTGCTTAAGCACAGGATCGTCCTTTGTTTCAGGTGAAAATCAATGTAAGCTGCAGGTACTCAATACCTTTAATAATTAAGCACTTATTTTGGTTCCTAAATATGAATTTAGCCGCCTAACTTTAGGCAACCAACCTTGACACTTTCTGCCTTAACTATTTATTTACCAGTGTCCCTCTATCTGTGATTTGATGACATTTCAAGACACACTGGCCAAGGTTTGTCGCAAATACAGGAAATGGAGTCTGCAGAGAATCTTTCATTCAAGTGTAATTTTGAAAAGGATTGCTAATTTCAGTGTATTCAAAAATTACCTTCCCCAGGGAATCTGGAGAGGAAAATTTGAACTTTCCAACTCCTGTGTTGTATTGCTAATTAATAATAATATTAAACATGTTCATATGAATTGACTACATATTTAAGAGATGTTGCCATAACAAGAAACAAATAACTCCCCGAAAAAAAAAAAACACAGGAAACTCCAACACAAAGCTTTTAATGTAGAGTTAAGAATGGAAACATATGGAACCTCAAGCAATAAAACTTAAGATTGATGCAGTTTAAGAAAACCTAAATTTCTGAAAGTCAAAAATCTATTTTGGGGGACTGTTGTATTAACTTTATGATCATATTTCCCAAAGAGAAAACAGGACACCCCTAGCTGCTCACCTGAGAGGCCCCCCGCCCCATGCTGTTGCCTAGTTGCTAGAACCTGGGGGGGAGGGGGGGAACAGCATGCTGGAAGGCTGTTTCCACCCCCCAGCCCTGTCTCCCCCCTGCATGGGGACTGGCATCTCCGCTCACTCCCTCCGCACGGCGCCCCACTTTGACAAAAGTGGGCATTTGTCCTGTTTGTCCCGTTTGCTCTTGCCAACTGATCACGTCAGCAAGAGCAAATGAGACAAATACCTCCTTTTGGGAAAAAAAAAGTTGGGACAGCCAGGACAGGGCTTAAAAAAAAAGGGACTGTCCCGGCCAAAAGGGACATATGGTCACCCTATTTATGGACCATTGTGGGATAGAGATTATATGCGACTCCATGGCAGCAGAGTCATCATGGCCAGCTAGTGTGCTGCCATCTCACGGGCTATAGATTCACACCCTGGCTTGCTGCACACTAAACTGCCCAAGGTAGCAAGTGAGGCTTCCTTTGGGGGAGGCTAGCTTCCTGTCCCTCCTCTTCTGCCCAAAGCCCACACACACACACTCCACCCACGCTCCGCCCCAGACTGTGCCACCTCCCCACTTGTCCGCCCCCCGCCACCGCTCCCCGTGTTGCTCCTCTCCTCCCCATGAGGCCCCCACTGCCTGCCACTCCCCATATTCCTCCTCTCCATCGCTCACTCCACCTCCCCCGGGGACATGGCCTTGTCTTCACCGGCGCTTAGGTCAGCATAATTTATGACGCTCAGGGGGGTGGATTATTCATGACCCAGAATGATGTAAGTGATACCAAATGAAGTTGTAGCATAGACAAGGTCTTAGGCTTTCTCTGTGATCTTGGGCAAGTCATTTCCTTCTCCGAGCCTCAATTTTCCCATCTGTAAAGTGGGGTTAAAATTTTCCTACCACAGGGGTGTTGAGAGGATGAATTCATTAATCTTGTTGAGGTGCTCAGACACGATAAAGAGTGCCATAGAAAAGCTATAAATAATAAACCGGAGCTACTTCCTTGACTCCCCTGACAGTTTTGATACAGACCAAGAGTACGATTCACCCCCGGGTGCAGAGAGATACAGATTGCTTCTCCTAAGCTAGCAGGGTCTCCCTGGTAGATGCCTTCCTGGGCAGGCAATCTTTGCACACTTGCACTCTCTTGGGGAGGTTTATTGTAGACTTGAATGGGTTTCCACGTTGGTGTGGTGGCCTGGCCCACCAGACAAACTTGCAGGACCAGGGTCTATCTGACTACACAGCAGAGAACAGTGAAATCGGCTATGCACGAAGTGCTCTCCAGAATGCACGAAATGCAACAAACTAAGGTAAAAAAAAAATACTGCAAAAAGCATTTTTAACCAACTTTGTCCAGTGATTGTCATCTTCACTCTTATTTGTAACTAGAAAAGGTACATGGTTTTCAGAAAGAAGTGGAATTTTCAAGTTGTCCAGTTAAGGTGTATTCAGCCTTAGCTCTAGCTTAGGTGGGTTTTCTGATCATTCAATGCATAAAATCAATGTTAAAATATATGCAGTTCACTCTCTAAAAGGGTTTCTGCTTCAGCCCTCTGGTATAAAGCTACTTTACTATGACTGCCAGCAGCATCAGACTCCCTTAAAATCACCCTTTCACACATGCCCAGGATTACCTCCCACCCACCCCCCATAAGCAATTTTTAAATGGTAACAGGACCTCTTTACAACACACAAGATAATTGGCTATTCTGGATGATGTTATCAAGACTGTTTAATGTGGTTGGGCAAGTGATTTTTATTCATGCAATTCACAATTAGCCCCTTGACCTGGATCATCGCTGGAACAAGTTTTATGAGCTTAATTGCATTTTCCCCCCTCTTCCTGTATAAATTATTCTATACAAATAGAATGTTATGGTGTATCATCTTTTGATGTCTCCCTCACAGTTATGGAAGTCTGTTTGTCCTATTCAAAGAAACAGCCCAAACTCCAACCAGGTTCCATAAACTATATGATGCCGAGAAATAAACCAGTCAAATAATAGCTAGCATTAATGTACTAAATGAAAAAAAAATGCTTGCAGTGATTAAAACAGATTGTACAGGGCAAGGCAAAAAATTCCAGGAGCGATAATGGAGACAGAGACTATAGGAGCTTTTGCTGTAGTGGAAATTACAAAGCTTCCTGTTGGGGGTCTATATTTGTTATAAGATGGTTTGTTATCTTCAATCTAAAAGAGACCTTGATAAAGTATCTTTTGACACTTTTACTGCTCCTTTAAATGAAATATTCCCTGTATCTTCAAGAATCAGCTTGAGTGGAATTGACTCAGTAGCTCAAGCTTTAGAAAGACAGGGGGAAACATTTTCTAATTTAAAAGAAATTTGAGAAAATAGTTCCATTCCCCTCTCTATTATCTAGCCATTCCGCAGCTTAGGCTTCTGAAACATCAACATGCACAGTTTGCTTTACAATCCTTCTGCAGAAATTAGCTGACACCCATCAATGTAGATAACAGAAAGCTGTAGCATTAACACTTGAGAGCGCATTAATCTTTCCCAAATTAAAATCTGCACCACAGCATTTAAGATTGAGGCCACCATGGTTCAGTGCTGTTTGACCGCCAATTTTGATAAAAGTGTTTTAAGAGAGGTGAGACTGAGATAAATTGCCCACGGTTACACAACAGCAGTGAGGGTAAGTGTTTAGTCTATTGGCTGCCATCACACTGGGGTGTCAGCCAAACGTTTGCATGTTTACACAAAGTGCAAAACAGAAGGAAAAGCAACACATTGCACTATATTTCTTGGAGGTGACATCAATATTATATTTCATCAGAGGGAGACAAATATACTTTCGTATTTGAGTATCAGAAGATAAGGGCAGTTCTGGTTGTAAAACAAATGAATATTCTTACTGAGTTCTCTGGCTTGCTGCTTACTCTAAGAGTTTAAAAGCAATACCCAAGCTGGATGGGTGGACTAAAGCTTATATTAACAACAGCATGTGGGACTTAAACTGGGCCAGTTATAAAATGAGCTTTCAATTTGACACTGATTAAGTGAAACACTTTCTAACAATATTAATATACATTTAAAATTTTGAGGCTTAGGCCAAGTCCAGATGGCTTTGGTAGGACTGCACTGGGGGTAACTCAGCACAGAATTTAGACCTTTGTGTTTAACAATGATATAGATACTTGGTGCTTTAAAAGGGCCAGTTTCACAATGCTGAAAACAATGAGCCAAATCAGCTGGCAGGAAGCATTTAATCAGAAAAATATGAATGATAATTGGGAATTGTTTGAGAACACTTTACCGGATGCCTAACACACCAAAATCCCACAATTGAAGAAGGCCACATTGGTTAAAATAACCACCTGATTTAGAGGGGAAATGAAGACAGCTATAAAAAATAAAAATATATATAACAAATGGAAGAAAAGGGAAGTTGATAGGAATTGTAAAAAATTTATAAGGGAAGCAAAAGGAAACAAGGAGAAATCTATCGTCAGCAGAGTCAAGGACAATAAGAGAGTTTAAGTATATTAGAAACAAAAAGAATCCTAACAAGGGTATTGGTCCATTACTAGATGGAAATGGTAGAACAACAATAATGCAGAAAAGGCAGAAGTGTTCAATAAATATGTCTGCTCTGTATTTGGGGGAAAAAAGCAGATGATGTAGCCATATCATATAACAACACTCTTTCCATTCCACTAGTATCACAGGAGGATGTTAAACAGCAGCTACTAAAGTTAGATTTTTTAAATCATCAAGTCCAGATAACTTGCACCCAAAGAGTTTTAAAAGAGCAGGCTGAGGAGCTCACTGGACTGTTAATGTTGCTTTTCATTAAGTTTTGGAACACTGGGGAAGTTTCAGAAGACTGGAAGAAAGCTTATGTTGTACCAATAAAAAATGATGACCAGAGATAATTAAATGGGATGACCAGGATAATTATAGGCCTGTCAGTTTGACACTGATCATGGGCAAGATAATGAAATGGCAGGTATGGGACTCAATTAATAAAGAATTAAAGGAGGGTAATATAATTAATGGCAATCAACATGGGTTTATGGAAAATAGATCCTGTCAGACTAACTAGATTTTTTTTAATGTGATTACAGTTTGATTGATAAAGGTAAAAGTATTGATGTATCATACTTAGATTTCAGTAAGGCATTTAACTTATTACCATGTGACATTTTGATTAAAAAAATTAGAAAGATACAAAAATTAAAAGTAACATGGCACACATTAAATTAATTAAAAGCTTGTTCACTGATGGGTCTCAAAATGTAATTGCAAAAGTGAAACCATCATTGAACGGATGTGTTTCTAGCTGGGTTCCTGCAGGGATTGGTTCTTGGCCTTATGGTATTTAACAGGGTGGTGGATAATCAGCTGAACATGAGCTCCGAGTGCAACACTGTGGCCAGAAGGGCTAATGCGATCCTTGGATGCATAAATGGGAATCTCAAGTAGAAGCAGAGAGGTTATTTTACCTCTTTATTTGACACTGGTGCAACTGCTGCAGGAACGCTGGGTTCAGCTCTGGTGCCCAATTTATCAACATTTTTCTATGAATCTTTTCTACAATTCAAGAAGAGCCACGAGAATGATTAGGAGACTAGATAACATGCCTTACAGTGAGAGACTTCAGGACCTCAATCTATTTAGCTTAACAAAGGAAGGTTAAGGGATGAATTGATCAGAGCCTATAAAATTACTGATATAGGGAACAATATTTAATAATGGCTTCTTCAATTTAGCGGAGGAAGATCCAGCCATTGGATTGCGTTGTAAGCTCAAGTGAGACAAATTCAAACTGGAAAAAAAAACAAACAATTTTTTTTTAAATAGTGAGAGTAATTAACCATTGGAACAACTTACCGAGGGCCAGGATGGATTCTACATTCTAAATCAAGATTGGGTGTTTTTCTGAGAGATATGCTCTAACCATTATATGGCGAAGTTCCATGGCCTGTATTATACAGGAGCCCACAGGAATAAATGAGACATTTTCTATGGTCTTCAGTAGGATTTGGATCAGGTTCTACTAGCAGTGGAACTTATAATCATTGTGATAGTTGATCACTCTGCAGAGATCAGCTACTGGGAGGGTTTATCAGAACTGAAATGATGCTACATATGGAAGACAATGTGGCCTAGTGGATAGTAATTTGGACTAGGAGTCAAGACACTGGGTTCTATTCCTGGCTCTATCACTGACAAGTTGTGTAACCTTGGGTGAGTCACTTCACCTTTCTGTAACCATTTTCCCCTCCTGTCCTTTGTCAGTCTTGTAGATTGAAAGTGTAAGATCGGGATGGGGGGCCTGTTCTTCCGTTGTTCGTACAGTATGTCGCAAAAAAACAGGCCACTGTTCTCAGTTGGGGCCTCTGTACCCTACTGTAATTCCAACAAATATGGTCTGTTTAACCCAGACAAGGGCTTACACACATCTGTGCTCATTTAATTCCCCCTCCTATAATATACAGTTATTTCCCTCCAAGAGGAAGGTGTCTGTTAATAAGAGCACAAGAGTTTGAGGCAGAATTTCTGATTATTCTTGGATCTAACACTGACTCAGCTTCCTCATCTGTATAATAGGAGCAAAGATAAGGATCTGCCTCATATGGTGCAGTAAGGCTCAGTGCTTGTAAAGCATTTTAAGAACCTTGAAGTAAAGGCTCTGTAGAAGCACTGGGTACACTTATTTCTCTGCTAGATATAACAGAGCAGGAGTATATGAACTCTCAGAGACCATCATAATTCCTTCTCTGGGCTGGGCAGCTACACGATGCCTCTTACTAGTGTTGCCCACAGTTTGCCAAGCTCTTAGACTCCTCTGGGTTGAAAGATGTTATGTCAATCTAAGTTACTATAATAACTGTGACTATATCCCATTCTGCATTCCCCAAAGGTGCAGTCACAGAGCCAAGGCTGCCCCACAAAAATCAAGGTCTTTGGCTACTTTATTAACTTACGTCTGCTTGGTTTTTCCCTAATGCTAAGAAATCATAAGTTTAAATTTAAAAAGAGTGAGCCCATCTAGCAATAAAGCTTCCAAAATGCTCATCTAGCAATAAAATGCACATATGGTAAAGTACAGCCAGTCTATTCATTTGGTTCCTTTTGGAATCTGAAGAACAATTAAAGTCATTCATTTAATTCTACTGTTATACAATTACCATTTACAACTGTATGTAGGAAAGCAAGCATCCTTTATTGCCAAGTATTATACCCATGAAAATATATATTCATCGAAATTATGGGTAGGGCGGGGATGGAATACATGGTACATATGTAAGTGTTGGAACAAATTCTGCTCCTTTCCACCTTCCCTCATATCACAGGTCTCTAGAAATTAGAGAAGTAGAAGGAGGTAAGTGCTGTCAAAATGTTAAAGTAGGAAATTGGGAAGCTGAGTTCTATTTCTGGCTCTGTCACTGACTGAGGAAGCATTAGCTACAAGTTAAAACACAAGCCTGGAAGGCCAAGTGCTGGGCCCTATTCCCACCTCCATCATATACTCATTATGTGGCCTTAGTCAAATCCCTTAATTTTTTTGCCTCAGTTCCTCCTATCTGTAAAATTGGGATTCTACTACTCACCAAACTCTCAGGGGAATTGTGAAAATTAGCGTTTATAAAGCACTATGTTATAGTCCAGTGAAAAGCTCTGCAGAAGTGCAAAGTATAATATATTAAATTGCACTTTGTGCTTCTCTTTGGAGAAATGGAAAATTAAGTGGCTCATCAAGAAATGATGGCAATATAGCCAAACTTCCACTTGCTTTCTCCTTGGAAAGATCCCAGTACATTTCCCACATGTCAGTTTGTTTGCCACACAGGTAACAAATACTCTTAAATTCTGGGTTCAAAAGCATTTTCCCACAACCTTCCTAAGCAATACCGCACACCTTAATATGGCATTATCTGAGTAGACAAATGGGACTGAATCTCAGTATAAAAACCATGTAATAGCTAAGTGGTCAGCTAACCAAGTTTATTGTTTTTAGCCTAATTAGCCATTCTGTACCCTTCACGGTCAGTTAACGAGAGACAGTTATGATTATTATGAATTATTATGTGTTGCAGTAGCACTTGTGCTAGGCACTGCACAAACACAACAGAAAGATGACCCCTTCCCGAAAGAGCTTACAATCTCAGTAAGAGAGGACAAATACATTGTGTTTCTCCCCATTTTTTGTGGTATGCAACAAGAAGGCAATTTTGATCAATGCTTGATCAGAAATGGTGTACAACCACAATTGGTCAATTCAGTTTGTAATTGAGGAGTGCTCCTGCATTCCATGCGGACACCAACCTCTCACACAGCAGCATCTGCAAGTAACACTTTCTGCCATCTAGGTTGGCTAGGAGGCTCTGTCCCCTCCTGATGATGACATGGCTTCAGGGTGACCAGACAGCAAGTGTGAAAAATCGGGACATCTAGTCACGCTACATGGCTTCAATTATTCATGCATTCCTCACCTCCTGGCTGGCCTACAGCAATAGAATATGCCTGGGCATGAAGCCATCTGCCATTGGGAAACACCAACTAGTACAGAACACTACTAGCTTGTGTCCTCAGTATCACAGGCTACTGTGAGAACATCAGAACAGTCCTCGGTTCTCTAGACTGGCCTCCCATAGAATATCAAGTCAAATTCAAGGTCTCCATCCCAATCTTCAAAGGCACTCAATAGCATATCTAAAAGATCACCAGAAACTTCGGGATGAAGACCATGGTCAACAAAATAACTCCTCTGGCATAGTGGAACTTTCTGCAATAAGCATAAAGTTCATCTGTAAAGAAACAGAATTTTTTCCAGGGGCTGTTCCCAGTCTATGGAACAAGCTCCCCACAGGATCTAAGGGCCATCACAAATCTCACCACCTTCCACTGCAAATGCAAGGCACATTTCTCTGATCTGCCTTTTCTAGCAGCATGTAGATATTAAAACACTTACCAAAACAAAATTCTCCCTGCATGCACAATTCTCCCATTGAGAAGAAAATGAACCACACATGACAGTTGTCATATTATTTAATGCACTACTGGAAGTTGCTCAGATGTTACAATCATAGAATATCAGGGTTGGAAGGGACCTCAGGAGGTCATCTAGTCCAACTCCCTGCTCAAAGCAGGGCCAATCCCCAATTTTTGCCCCAGATCCCTAAATGGTCCCCTCAAGGATTGAACTAACAACCCTGGGTTTAGCAGGCCAATCCTCAAACCACTGAGCTATCCCTCCCCCCATAAATGATGAGGGTAGTGTAAGAACATATCCAGAATAATCTAGGTTTACCTTCTAGGTATGCTGTGACCAGGCATCTGGATAATTGACCATGTATTTGAGTATAACAGAGATCCGTCAGAATTTCTTCAGGCTTTTTTTTTTTTTTTAAATTAAACAGAACAACTGAAAAGAACACACTGCCTTCTATCTAGAGAGATCTTACAAAGTTCACACAGGCCACTAAAGCCAACTGGTGATAATATGGTTCCTTCAAATGGTTTGGTTCAATCTGAAAGTTTGATTCACAACACAAAAGCACAGATTCAAACAGATACTAATCAGCCCCTGCTGATCAGGTCGGGCAGTTTGAAATCAATTATATTTTTCCATTTAGAGCCCACCTTCTGATCTGGCTAATCTAAGATATTATAAACCCATGCTTGAAAAATTAGACAAACTAGTTGGATAATTCAGCTGAATTATCCTTCTAATGAGAGCTTTATGTAAAACATGGGATTAGGGTGACCAGATGTCCCGTTGTATAGGGACAGTCCTGATTTTTGGGTCTTTTTCTTATATAGGCTCCTATTACTTCCTCCCCATCCCGATTTTTCACATTTGTTGTCTGGTCACCCTATATGGGATATCTACATTTGCATTAGGATAAAAGAGACAGGGGAAAACACCAGCAAATCTACCCGGCTTATCGGTCCTAGGCAAATGGAAGTGTGACTGGTGAGACTATTCATTTGAATGAACTGGAAGATTGGAGTAATACCAAGAACCTTTAACATCTTCAATTCCAGTTCATGAGTTACATAAGGCTCTTAGTAACTTCTGTGCAATGTCTCACAAATGTCCCATTTGCAAAGAAAACCATTCATCCAGCATGCATGTGCAGAACAGAGTTGAACTGGTTATTTCCCAGTGTTCCCCTGAAGATACACATACCTGGGACTCGATTCACCACTGCAGCATTGCACTGCATTAAACCAATGGAAATACAATGGTGTGAAACTGAAGCAAAGCAATGGTGAATCAGGCCCAAACAGGTCAAATTCGGCTCTCAGTTGACCATATGAAATGCCTATTGCAACTAAGAAATTGGGGCTGAATCCTGCAAGCCACTGCTGAACACTCTAGTTCCAGTTCAGCAAAGCACTTAAACACATGGTTAACTTTCAGCACCCAGGTGGTTCCACTGAAGGGGCCCACTCAATCAGCGATGGTGGGAGTAACTATGAGTGGTCTAGGAAGCAGCTGAGCAGAGTATTTTAAGACCAACCTATCTGCAGTCCCCCAGAAATCTAGACCCAGTCCTCGCAGTAGCAATCAGAATAATCTCAGCTTCCAAAAAGAATGCTAGACTGGCAGGATTTGATTTTCCTCCCACATTGGTTTTACATTCGTGTAAGTCCATTGATTTCAGTGGAGTTACTCCAGATTTATATTGGTGTAAGTGAAAGGAGACTCAGGCCAATAGTCCGCCATATTTGGGGTCGGGAACGAATTTTCCTCCAGGGCAAATTGGAAGAGGCCCTGGGGTTTTTTTTGCCTTCCTCTGTAGCATGAGGCACGGGTCACTTGCCGGAGGATTCTCTGCTCCTTGAACTCTTTAAACCGCGATTTGAGGACTTCAATAGCTCAGACATAGGTGAGAGGCTTATTGCAGGAGTGGGTGGGTGAGATTCTGTGGCCTACATTGTGCAGGAGGTTGGACTAGATGATCATAATGGTCCCTTCTGACCTTAATATCTATGAATGTATATTATTTAATTAAACTTGACTAAACATCAGTTTTGTAGGCTAATAAAATACCAAAATCCACTCTCAGATGTGCATTCATTACTCCAATTTGACCTCCATGAGAGCCCTGCATGCACATCTTGAGGTATGTTTTAGCCCAACGCAGTTCTAAATTATCACATTCATTGCAATTATAAACAAACTACCTGCATGTCCAAGACATAAGGTGGGTTGCAGTGCAGTTGTCAAATCCAAAAAGCTGCTAGGTTTTAAGGATTTGCAATTGCCCAAAAAGCACTGATAAAAACAGTGGAGTTCTCTCATTATAAGTGTGAATGCTTTTGTCTTGATTGAAAAGAAGAGAGTATATGATTTCCTGCTACTTGCAGGTCATCTAGCTGAAAAATAGTGTCCCCTTGCAGTTTGGTCTACTGGCAATTAGATAACAAATAAAGGCATGCAGATAGAGTAAAAAAATATTACTCTGCTTTATTGCCTGCTTACACAATGAGCCTCTGGTTGGCAATGTAGAATAAAAAAAATTCTAGGATAGAAGTCATGGGCCAGATGCTCAGCTGGCATAAATCAGAGAAGGTCCACCGATTTCAATGCAGCTATGCCAATATTCGCTAGCTAAGGATCCACCTCTGTATTGGCGAGTTTATAAAGCCCTATAATTAAGTAAGAAACTCAATAAAAATGCCTTCTGCATGTGAGTCGCATATGTCCCATGAAAATTTTATGGGCTTTTTGTATCAGACTCCAGATTGCACGTGAGATCCATGCCAGAGATGCAAGTTTTCCATAGATGCACAGAGGGAGAGTTATACGCACAGTCCAGGCATTAATGTGATCATGGAATCAGAGAGAATCTCTTTTTTTCTCCCATGATGACCAAATAAGATGCTTGCAAAATGTCTCGGGGGCTGAAACCAATCTGGCATCTGATTCGGGGAAAAAGGCAGGGTAGGGTCACACTTGAGCACTGAAGAGGACTTAAAGAATTAGGTCAGTGATTTCTATTATGCAATAGTCACCGAGAGAGGAAAAAAATGCACATGATGTGATGTTACTCTGTCAGCTATTCAGGGATTGTGTCTGCACTTAAAGCAGCCAGCTGTGATCTTCCCTCTAACCAGAGGGAGAAAGGTAATCCCTTCCCTGCTAACCTCTGAATAGGGTCTATATACCCCATGAGACTAGTGGCAGGCAAAGGCAGGACAGCATAGGGGAAGACAGACAGACAAGGGGAAGCAAAAAACAGCACTGAGAAATATTTTGGGGGTCGCTGGTAATATGTACAGGAAAACCATGTACCTCTGCTAGCTAGGTAGCAGGTACCATATATTAGCTGCAGGCAGGTGCTTTTACTTTACTACTAGTAAGTGATTCAGAATGGTGGCTTACGTGGTTTTCAGTGTGTTGCTAATTCTACACTGGATACAGAGGGAGTAAGGATAGAAAAGAGGTGAACATGCTGAGAACACAAAAGGAGTTTTGGCTCATGAAAGTTTATCTCAGCTAATAAAGAGAATAAATTGGACATCGAAGTAAAGATGTCATTAGCAGAAGGTGCAGTACTTTGTCATTAATGGAATAATGCACCATGGTTCCTTTTGCTGGCTCTTGGTTATTAATTTGAAAAATTTCAATAAAAACTATAAATTGAAAAAATAATACAGTAAAAAGAATGTCACCTTGGAGTAAAAGGATTTTTAAAGAAGCCTATTTAAAAATGACATTTCCTCTCTATCCAATGCCTACGACAGGTTTTCACAACTTACTGCATGGAGAATGAATACATTTCAGAAAGATTCATTTGAAAAATTCAAGGCCCAGTGCTGCATTCCTTGTGCAGTCAAAACTTCCACTCTCCCACTGGTTTTACTGCAGCTATTTTGTGTGTGTGTGCCCATGTCATCACCGTCACTTGACAACTAATCCATCCTTCTGGAACTCAGGGTATGTCTACACTTACAACACTACAATGGTGCCCTGGTTCTCCCACCAGTGTAGTTAATCCACCTCCCAAGGGGCGGTAGTTAGGTCAATGGAAGAATTCTTCTATTGACCTAGCACTGTCTACACCAGGGATTAGGTCAGTATAACTACATCTCTCAGGGTGTGGACTTTTCACACCTCTGAGAGATGTTCCCCCACCCTTATTCTAACATTCCAAATCTCTAAGCAGTTTAAGACAGCTACCCCTGATCCCCTCACTCCCCTCCCCCCCCTTTTTTTTTTTAAGTCAACCTGCCACAAAAATGTTTCTTTCTTTCCTCCACCAACTTGAGACTACAGACAACATCCATGTCTGGGCCAGCAAAAGGCTTGTGGCTTGAACTCTTACAAATCTAGAAATAAGAGCTTTACTGGAGTACAGTGGAATGCATAGCTCTTGCGCCTAACCAGAGAAGGTCCTGGGAGATGGCACTTCAATGTGATGACATTTTTATGAATAGAAAAAAGGTTATTTTGGTTCATTTTAGAGATCTTTTATTAGATATATTTTGTTCTTTGAATACTGTCAATTTGTACTCTGGCACCCCCAGTTTTACAGAAGAGGTATCAAAAACAGTTCTATTAAAAAAAAAAGTTAAAAATCCCTAAAACATCTACATGCAGAGAGAAAACATGGAGTATAAAGCTTTTAGTTGTTTGCCATCCCAAACTTATGACAACAAAACCTTTAAACTACACTGTTGTATAATCCTTTTATATACACCAGTTGTGTGGTGGGGAATAGCTATATGATAAATTGCATCATGAGGCAGCTTTAGACAACCTCACCTGCACTCTGCCCACTAAGCCATCTCCTCCAGGACTATTTCTAACAGTCCAAATGACTGACCAGGTTCCAACAGACTACCAAGGAAATATTTTTCCCCTATAAATGTGAATATTCCTCCCTGGAATTACATTAGCCCTGAACCCCACAACCAGCAGTAGTCAGTCCTGGATCAATGATAAACGTCAACTGCATCTGACAATTCTACAAAGGCACAAGTGGAAGCTTTATGCCTCTGGAAAAGAGAAAAATCCAGTTTTTCAATGGAACAAATAGCACTTGCTTCTAGTCCTGGAAAGTCAAATGATACTTTTAAGCTTAAATTAATTACCCTACTATTTATGGAAAAGCTTTTTTTAAAAAATATATATAAGTCTTAATTTTTCCTCTTTCAAAGCCCTCGTGCCTGGCTCATGCATAGACTCATGCATAGGCCAGATTCCCCATTGATGTAAATCACAGGCCCGTGGTAACTAAGCTATGTCCCTCCCCACTTCCTCCATTTGTCTTTACACCGTGTTGCATCTCGCCTTCATTCAGATTGTAAACTCCATGGGACAAGAACTGTTGCTCAGGCAGTTTGGCCTAGTGGACAGAGCACTGGGTTGGGACTTGGAAAACCTAAGTTCTAGTTCTGGCTCTGCCACTGGCCTGCTGACTGACCCAGGGCAAGTCACTTCCCCACTCTGTGTCCAGTTTCCCCATCTGTAAAATGAGGATAAATCTGATTTCCTTTGCAAAGTATTTTGAGATCTATGATGAAAAGCACTATATAAAAGCTAGCTATTACTATTATTATTATTATATGTTCACACAGTGGAGCCCCAAACTCACTGTGGAGTGCAGGTATTACTCCTATACAGGAAATAAAAATTCAGGTCGAGGGTTCTGAAAAATAGCATCAATACATTTTCAAAATCCTAAACATTTCCAAAATATAGTAGATGGTTTTAAAAATGCGGCATGTACAGAATACATGAAGGTTAGGCGGGTATAAAGGTTATTATAATCAGTGCTATTTGGGATGACCTGTGTCAGAAGTATGCCACTGATAAGCAAGGCAACCATTCCAAACTCATTGATAAAACCTTTACATTGGTACCACACGATTATATATTCTCTCTCTTCCTGGGTATGCATGGTGCATTTTACAGGCCTCATCCAAAACCCATTGCAGTCAGTGGGGTGGGTCTCTCCACTGATTTCAAATGAGTTTTGTATCCGGCCATACTAGAATTTCCATAGGTATAGCCAGGGCCGTCCCCGGGGGCGGGGCACAGGGTGGAAGTGACGAATCCATCTCTTCCAAAACCGACCTCTCACTTCCAGGACCAACCGTGCCAGCCAATTGCACCAGCCCACGGGGCCCCCCGAAACACAGGGCCCAGAGCAGTCACCCCAATTCGCCATACCCAAGGGATGGCTCGGGGTGTAGCAGTATACGTAAGTTACACACAGAAAAACAAACATTATTAAGGTTGCAAAGTTAAGCACTCAGAAGTCAGGAAATGTCAGCGTTAAGCATGCCTGTGCAGAGGTCCTTTGGGAAAAAGTGGTACGTGATCCTCTAATTAAAGAGTGTAAACACACAACCAGGCCAAATTAAGGCTGCACAGGCAGCCTTCATTCTTTTGAGTGCTTGACTTTGCAACTTTAATAATGTTCTTTGAACACAGTTGTGTGTGTTTAATAATACACACACGGATAGATTAATAGGCAGAGTGCAGGTGATGTGGTCAATGGTCCATGATAAATGTATTTATCAGATGGCTGTGCAATTTATCACAGGCTAGGTACTACCTCCATGTGTGTGGTGTGTATGTACACATACAAAAAATATAAACTACATAGAGAGAGAGAGAGAGAGAGTTTGTTATCTACACAAACTGCGTATGCACACACACACACACACACACACACACACACACACACCCCATTATTTACGAGTTTAATGGAACATGGTACACTTCTAAACTCCGAAAGAAAAGACATGAGTTCCCTTCATCAAATTCTTGCATCTCCCAGCTCCTTTAGAATAGCAGATTGTTTCAGGTGTCATGTCTTAGTCTGACAACAAATGAGAGCACATACGCAGCACTAACATGGCAAAAACAGTGAACTGCACACTCCTTCGTGTTTGTTGTAGCTGCAAGTCTTCCTGAAGCACGACCATATTGCATTCCCTAATAATTGCAACACGCCTTCACAAATCAATTAAAATTCACATGGTCTTAGTGATATAGACAAAGAGCACATCAATTACATGTCATTTTTGCAGTGATTTAGCCCTTCAAGTTAAATTTTTATCATTCTTTGCCTTTACCCTACTGCTCAAGTTGTTGCTGTCAAGCAAAGAAGCAGTAGTGACAGCCACATCTTGAATACCCATCTTTCGCGCTACAAATAATCTAGTTTGCAATGGGTATCTTTACCTAGTATTCTTCTATTTTCCATCTCATGAGCTGCCATGAAATTGACATTTAAAACTAATTGTACGGTAAAATCTACCAGATTCCAGAAACTGTGTCTGAGATTTGTGGAAAGGCAGTAGGACCTGATTCTCTCCTGTATTAGTTTTCTGTCTGCTACATAACTGAATGAGTGCTAAAGGGGATTATTAGGCCCCAGCGGTGAGATAGAGTGCATATAACTAATCTGCATTGCTTATCTCAAGCAGACAGTGGTCTGTCAGGACCTGTCTACATGCCCTCCATGCTTGTCCCTTGCCTTTATTTTCTTGCTACTGCTGCTGCTGCTAGTGGCTCTCCTCCTATAGGTCTTATAAACAACCAATTACTGCCCCAAACAGATGTCTGTGGCTATGATCAAATAATTTAGCTGGAGTGAAGAGGCCTAAACAGGTCAATTTCATTCCGTTAGACATGGTATCTGACCAAAGTGGAAAATAGGGATTGCAGGGTGACCTGAACTTGTGAGTTATTGAGAGTGCTAAACTTGGGACAAGGGAGAATGAACCAACTTTAACCACTTACCACAGTAAAATGTACAAAATAAATTATAAACATGTTTGTTTAAAGGCTTGCCTTGCTATAAATTATGGAGGAGAAATCCCATTCACGCGTACGTAATATGAATTTTAAACAGAGAGAACAAAAAAAAGATTTATCCCGCTCTGAAATTAAACTAGTTGTATACCGCATAGCTTTTATCGATAACTTTTAGCTATATGCACAAGTGGTTTTATAGAGAGAGAGCTTTTGACAAAAATCAGTGGCATATTTTAATTAGGTCTGATACGAAGGAGCAGTAAAAAATTAGCAGCATTTTTGAATGTTAAGTAATTTTGATAGGTTTGCCTTTAGAACATAATACTAGTTAGGAGTTTTATTACTAGGCAATTCAATAAAGTTTACATTTAGCAATTGGTTTCCTTGTCTGCAGTGATATACACGGGTCAGAAAGGTGCTCAGATAGCAGGACAATGAGCACAGCTTAAGAAGAGCCTTAGATTTTTCTGTCTTTCCATCCATCCATGGGGTACTATGTAGGTCATCACAAACAAAATACAGTTGTTTGTTCTGCTGGTTAGACCCGAGTGCAAAAAACCCTGGCCGAGAATATAACAAGATAATTCTTTAGTGATCCTTATATTGCAGTGCTTCAAAATAGATGTTTATTTCCATTCCTTGATGTTTGTATCAATCCAGTGAGCATAATGCTAAGAATGGGCTGCCATCAAAGGCAATGGAAGTTTTGCCCTGGATTTCAATGGGAATCAGGATTGAGCCCACTGTGTGAATTTCCATAGGAAGCCAGTACAATTCCTTTCCAAAGATTTTGTCTACACAGCCCAGGTAGGCGCCAGTTAAGGTTATGAACATTTGCCTGCAAGGTTAAGAACTGGAGCAAACAAAACATATTGGTGCAAACCTCTGTGAAAAACCAAGATTTGGGCAGCCATCCTGCATTGCCCAGTATTCAGAAACAATGCCGCAAGAAATGCAGGTCTGTGGGGCTTAGAATTGTGTGCCCTGCTCACTTTCTTTAGGAAGCCACAGTGTTTCCTGATCAGCAACGTTGATGGATTGTAAATTAATTAGTATTTATTTGTGCTGCAGTAGTGCCTTGGGCTCCCAGTTAGAAGTCAGGGCCCTACTGTGCTAGACACAGGACACACACACAAAGAGACAGTCGCTGCCCTGAAGAATTTACAAGCTTTAGGATTGGGATGCATTGTGCATTTTAGGCTGTGCATGGATTTGCCACTCCAGCAGGAGCACTGGGAGGCAGTGTGCATAAAGATAACACAATAGGTCTTCTAAACCTCCCAGCAGAACAGGGCAAGTTTGGCCACTATATAGCCTACATCAAGGTCTTCAACATGGTCAGTCCTCAGTGCCTGGTCAGCTCCATTATCCGAGGTAGAAGAGAACAAGGCCAAAGCACTTACTCCTCCCTATCCACATTGAAGAAGCTAGTAATGGCAACACGCCCACCCTCCCAAAGCCTTTAGCTGGAGTGAACAGAAGGACTGTCAATGGACCCAACCCTGAGGTGGGCTTGCAAGTGGGGGAAGCACCTTGCACACTTCCCTCTATTATATACCAGGGCTGGTGCATGCCCAACCTTGCTCTGCTCTGAGTGCAGAGCCAGAGATGCTGTAGGATAATCCAGGGAGAGTTACTTTCCATAAGTGATTTATCTATCAAAAATGGAATGATGTATGTATCTCTGGATCTGTCTGGGGTTTTGCTGCCTTTGTTTATTACTTCTGGGAAGGCTCTGATGAGGTTACAAGATAGAACATATCACTCTATGGGTTGCACAACAACAAAGGAAAAACATTCTTTCCTTATGGCCCTTCACTGTTTATTCATAAAGATGGTCTCAAATTTGGAGCATGGGATTTTTTGGGAACAATGTCACATTCAGAGAGTATAAGCACCAAATGCTTCAGAGAATGGTACATGAAAACTTTGCTCAAACAATTATGGAATGACTTGAATGCAGAGAAAGATTTTTTCACCCTTATCAGTTGAGGAGGTATATCCCTTCCAAAAACTGTGTCCCGTCTAATGTTACTATGGATGTTGGGCCTGATCCAAACCCCATTGAAAGAGTTCCACTTACCCCCACTGAGCTTTGGATCAAGCCCATTGTCCATACAAATACCTAATTCTTTTAGGAAGCTTACTTAACTCTTTGCTTTGGTGATATCCAGTGACAATGAGTTCCACAGGCTACTTATACTTACTGTAAAAACACACACAGTATTTCAGGGGACTAGGGAGATGTACCATAGCAGGAGCCAGATGAGGGAATTAAAGGTAGCTGGTATAGATGGCATATTCAAGTATTTGGAAGGATAAAGCAGAAGAGGAAGTTAGTGGAGAAGTCGAAGAGGCAGGTGGGGTAAAAGCCAGCATGTATGAGATACAGAAAACAAGAGACAGCTTGTAGGCAGATGAAATGGAACTAAAAGATAGAGCAGGTAAAGATAACGGACGGTGGGAGGGTGGGAATACAAGGACTGACCTGATAGTTTAAAAAAAAAAAAAAAAGTAAAAAGGGAGGCCTTACTGTTGGAGATTGGCGTGAAGGGATACAGAATAAAATAATTAAAAAATAAGTTGTCCCTGATCTAATGTGGCTAAAATCTAAATAGACAAGACTGGCAAGGGCAATATCGTTTACATCCCTGTTTTACAGCTGGGGAACTGAGGCACTGAGAGATTGAATGATTTTGCCCAAAGTCATACAGGAAGTCAGGCCTGATTTTTTTCCATTAACATCAGTGGCAGTGGAGGGGTGCGCTGCACCTTTGAGAGAAAAAACAGGCCATTTATTTAATTAGCTGCCTAAATATGGATTTAGTGTGAGATTTTCAAAGGTGCCTAAATGACTTAGGAGCACATGGCCTACTGAAAGTCAATGGTGCTTCTAAATTGTTTAGGTGCTTTTGAAAGTCACACCCCTAGGAGCCCTATTTTAGCAATTGATTCGGGGGGGGGGGAATCTTAGTCACAATGTTTTAAATCAAAAACCTTCAACTCCCAGGCAGCCAGCCATTTTTAATGGAGACAATTAAAAGATCCAATTTAAGCCACATACCTCAATAAAAACCTCACCCAGTGTTTATCAAAAAATTATAAAAAACTCAAAAACCATATTCTCTATTTAAATAGATTCTTTCAGCTAAAGATCTCATTGCCCTGAACAAACATTGGTCTACTGTGTGTTTTTGCCATGCCTAGCACAATAGGACCCTGATCTCGACTGGAGACTTTAGGCATTATTGTAGTACAAATAATCAATCAATTATGCCCAATTAGCCCCCATGAGGAAACATTGTTATACTATAATGAAAACAATCCTATTGTAAACTGAAGGACAGGTTGAGACAATGGTCTGTTTTCTTGCTGAATCCCTCCTGTGTGACGGTGTGAATCATATTATGAAATATTATTTGCAAACATTACACCAATTTCCAAACAGAATTTCACGCTGACTGTATGCCACATTGTACCTCTTTGTAGTCACTATTTACGTATAGGTGGAATTCTGTTCAAATTAATGCTCATAAAAAGGGAATTTGATGGCTCAGAGCCAACATTAATCCAACCACTAAATTATATCATATTGCAAACTAACCTGCCGCAATTACCACCACCCGCATCCCCAGTTTCCTTAAGCATTTTTACTGTCCAGTTTTTTCCTTCCCATTGACTATCTATCCTCATGTCATTGAGTCTTGTGGTGTTTGGGTTTTTGCTTAAAGCCCCATCTCCCGGAGTTGTGAAAATCTCAGATGTTTGTGTGTGTATGTAGTAAATTTCTAGCCATTGTTGCAGATTAAAGCTGGAAAATGTGAATGCTATAGCCTGAAAACTTGGAAGGCAAATAAACAGACTTAAAATGTATAATTTTATTAATCTCAGGATTGGGGGGGAGCACACGCTAATTTTTTTTTTAAACAAATACTTTTAGCTGGCAATACTACTGCCTGTATTTTGGATTATGATTCTCCAAGATGTATCTAGTTCAGTTAGTAGCTGCTCATGCTTCTAATCTCTCTAAATTCCTATGTATTTGTTCTCTGGCCTCATTAGTAATCCTTCTTATTTAATTAAGATGTTTGTTTCTCCTTCCAGCTCTCTAACTGAAATACTATATAAGAATGGACATAACACTGATCAGTAGGCTAAGTTACTGGACCCCTCCCTCCAAACTGAAAAAAAGATAAGAGAACACTAGTGTATTCTGATGATCAGCTGATTCTATCTACCTTCTAAAAATAAAGAAAGAAAGAAAGAACTAAATAAAAAAAGAAAATGCCAAAGCTGCTGCACACAATGAATTTTCATATGGCGCCCACCGTGCCATGACAAAATTCTAAATAGCTCAGAAACATGCAATATGAATGCAGCCTTCTGGCCAGACACGTGCCACTTTGATGGACATTCATGGAAGCATCATAAGCAGAACACAGTATTCTTTGCCTCCTGTTGTGCTGAATTAACCTCGAGGATTGAAACATGGTTTCTTGAGTGGTGTAGAGACATCTTGGGGGTCTTCATTTTAGTCACAGCAGTGCTCACTGAAACACTGATTTGGCAGCCCAGAGAATCACTACAGATTGCATTTGAAATCTTTATAGTGAATCAATTGAGAACACGTTATGTCATGTGACATTCAGAAGAGACAGCTGCAAGCAGGTCGAGAACCTTAGTCTAACTCAGAGGTTTAACACACACACAAGAATGAAATCAGTTCCTCAGTCAGTTTAAAAGCCTTGAGTCAATTTTGGACACTCCCCTATGCAGAGGAGGGTGCTAGACAATCTATATGTGGAGAGGGAAGAATGGAGCAGAAGTCAACTACCCCTAGTCTAGCTCTGTTAAAAAACAGACAGGACAGCCAGTCTGCAGGGCCTCCACAGAGAGAAGCGTGGGGCCTACAAAATGAGAATCTATAATCCATGTTTTTATGTGCAGCTGCTGGACTGATGCAACGATGGCCACGGCCTGCAGTCCTATTCTATGGCTCACTCATTCCTCTCAAGAACAATTTTAGCAGGGGGTTAAGTCCATTTTCTGGTTGGCATCATATCTTAACACTCTTTGGGAGCGCGTGTGCATGCCTGTCCGTGTATAGAGCATTCATCTATGGGTCTGGAATTTGGCCCCTTGTACTTTTGTAAATGAAGATATGCAACGATCATTAAATTTGAAGGGGAAAAAAAAATCCCACAAGGGAATGTCAGAAATAAAAGGTGAAATTCTTAGCTGGTGTAAATCTCCACTGAAGTGAATGAGGTTATGCCAGTGGAACATCTGGCCCTAAAAGGATTAAGTGAATGTAGTCAATGGAATTACTCCAGAATAAAATTAATAGAATCCAACCCAGGAACATTCCCTGATCCCCTGAGATCTTTCCAGCTTAACACCTAAGTAGGAGTCTTGTCAACCCCATCACTATTATAAACACTTACTGTACCATTGGGTACATTAGGTTGCTGTTTATCCTGAATAACTAATTAACATTAGCATCAGTCCAAAGGAAGTAAAACCATTCAATATGCATTTAGCAGCGATAAAAATCAATCTCTAGTAAAACAGATGCGTCGGTTCTTTTGGCCAGCGTATTTCTAAAATATTAAACAATCCTTTTTCATGATATAAATAACATGCATTTAATTGAATTAATATTGACGACTAGTAATTGCTCCTTGTTCCTCAAGCCTGCCTTGTATGAGTGGGAGGAGGGGTGGAGGTTATTGCCTTTTAAAAAATCCTCAGGCCCTGAAGCACCTTTTCTGCCTTATTATTATTGTAATAATGAGGGCAACTGATTTGATCTCTCCTTACACCACACTGCAGCACAACGATGGCTAAATAAACAGCCAAAGTCCTTTTGTCCCTGTGGGCTGTTTCTCGGTAATTAAAATCAATAGGATCTTTCTCGGAGGATCTTTTTAACCTCATCGAGCCACAGTGTTCTGAGCAGGTGATGTAAAAAAACAAACAAATGAACTTGCAGTCCTTGTGGAGAAAATGTATCTAGAAGGTAAAGCGCCATGATTTTATTAGTATCATGGGTTTTGGGACGGGGGGGGTGCTTTGTGGCTATTTAAATCTCTAATGCTGTCTTTCCTTTTCCATTTTTAAAATCATTATCCTTTTAAAGCCACTCCAGCATCCCCTATTCTGTAAGGTCATGTAAACTGAAATATTCCATTGATCTTTTCAAGGAAGGAGGGCTGGCAACAATTTAAGGAAGATTACAGAGGAGGGGAGAGAAATGTCACCCATTTGAGATTCAAGCCAAGAAGATTTTTTTACACCCCAGGCCAGGGTTCTCCAAACCCCGCCCCCACAGTTTTGTGAACTAATTACATGCAGTGTTGCCTGTTTAGTGATTGTTTGGAAATGTGAATTGAAACTGAAACATTAATACACACTCTAAAAGCATATACAGTGTATGATAAAATATGTGTATCTGAAAAAGTATCATAGATTTGAAAAGTATAAACATGGACTAGCTTCCTTATACAGCTGTTTTTTATGACAATGTCAGTGCATCCATTTCGGTGATGTTGGCCAACCTAATAATTTCAAATGATTATTTGTAAGTAAAGTCTAAATGAGCTCTTCCTGAAAGCGAGTGATGAGCTGGGGCTGGGGGGAAAAGGCTTCAGGTCCAGATTGTATTTACATTCACACCTAATCTGCCTAGGTATCCAGCAAACAGAGCTGTGTTGCCCAAGTAATAGATTTTGGATGGGGTTGGGTTACAAATCACCTGAATGCGGGGTGGGGGGTAATGAAATGTTGCTATTCTTATGGTCTGAGTAAAGGGCAGTAGAACTGTACTTAGCCTGTGCTGATTGAGGGCATGGAGAGAGGGGGTGGGGACAGGTGTTTTGCTTGGTGGTCTGCCTGAGTCACAAGTACTCTTAGACTTGCCCCACTCCACTGTTTAAAAGACAGAGCTGATTAGGTTCCACAGATAGTCTTTTGTTCTGTTAAGTGACCACTACAGCTGAAATCACTAATAATCAGGTCTAAGTGCTTAGACCTGCTGTGGGACAGTGTTTCTGTGGAAGAGATGGCCCAGTCTGCACTAGCAGTGAGGTTCCCGCACTGAGAGCTCAGCTGAAATCAAGAGCTGGGTGGAACCTCAAGAGACCAACTCGCAGAGGCAGGTGGCAGCAGAAGGTGACAGTGCAGGGCCATTGGCAACAGAGCAATGGAGTGAACAGTGGCACAACGAACAACAGTGGCTGGAGTGAACAGTGAGCAGCTGGAGGAACGAGCAAGGTGCCTTCTTGCCCCGCACCTGGGAAGTGAACTCATGTGAAAGCACCTCTGAACTCTGAGTCGCCACTGACCAAGGACAACACTGGTGAGTGTTAATGAGGCTGTTAAGAACGCTGGAGACACAAATACAATTCAAGCGAACAAACATGGCTGTGGCATCCTACTTTCTATTTAAGCAAGAGATACCACACACACTACAAACTGGAGGCCAATGTTAACTGCATTGTCACTTGTTCATCCTGAAGTTGAACACTGGTTCCGAACAAGACCAGCAAATGCTCACTGTCTTTCTGCAAGAAACTCAACTGACTGGCAAGAAGCATGTGGTGCAACAGTGAAAGAAAGACTCAACAGTTGAAAAAGTAAAGAACTCTCACCACATTCAAAAAATTTGCATACATGGCTGATGAATGCACCTACGCGAATGGGCATCAAGTATTAAGTCATTGTGTACGTTATCTTGATGTCAGGGGTAGGCCAGTAGATGCATTTCTAGATGTTCAAGTTATAGAAGACACATCAGCTGCATCTGTGACAGCCCACATCTTAGAGTTAAATGCTTGTCAATGGGACTCCAAACAGATGGCTGCTTGTGCATTTGATGGAGCTGCAAACTTCTCTGGAAGACATGGTGGCGTACAAGCTTTGCTCAGAGAAAAGTGTAACACTAATCTCTCCTAAGCACACCGCAGAGGCCATCTACTCCAACTAGCACTAGTACGAGCGGCAGAATCTTCAAAAGACATTTAAAAAGCTGTAAATGTAATGTCTTCATTATATTCTTTTTTCAGCAAGAGTCCAAAAAGACTGTATATCTTCAAAAATATAGAAGATACACTGGCACTGAAGTTCCAATTAGTCCAACCTGGGAAAACCCTCTGGCTTTCTCATGAGCGATCCTTGGCTGTTGTCTTAAAATTATGCCAGCCGTTATTACTGGCTTTGGAAAGTATCTACCAAGATGGGATGGATCTAAGTAGTGAGGCTGGTGGATTATATTTGCTACTACATTCAGAGAAAACTATTGCCATGCTCCTCCCTTGTAAGTCTACTGCTGAAACCACTTGGGTCATTAAACAATGCCATCCAGGCATTTGCTATAACAGTAGTAGATCTTTGTCCAGCATAAAAGCTACATTTGGATCAATCAGAGAGCTATCCTTTGAAAAAGTACTGGAAGAAGCAAAGACTTCAGTCCATAAGTTGAGTAATGAAGGCATTTATATTGAATCCTTAAGTGAAGAGGACAAGAAGTGTTTGTTAACATAACTGAAAAAGTACACAGACTTGATTCTTAAAAATCTGTAATGGCAACTTCTAGATTCTACTCAACCTCTACGTAGCTTTTACAGATCCCTGTCCTATAAAACACCGACAGTTGAGTGGAGTGAGGCACTACCAGCAATGGGGCTGCCATGTGCTCAGGACAGAATACAGAATTTGAACTTACAGTGGAATATCATATGACAAATGAATGAAGATTTGACTTCAACTTTTTTTTTATCATTGCTAGTGGCTTGACCCAATCTTTGTGCTATGTTTCTTGGGATGAAAGAAGAAGGAATTTATCTCTTGCTACTCCCAGTCACAACAGCTACAGTTGAGCATTCTTTTGCCTCAATGAATAGAATTTTGTGCTCTAAGAGAAGTTGCCTTCTGCCTGATCATGTGAATGAACCAATGAGCATATCAACTGAAGGAATGGAAGTACTGGACACATGAGAAGCCACCAAAGAGGAATGCATTGCATTCAAGAAGTTCATTAACAGAGTTGTGCAAAATTATAACAAGAAACCAAGAAGGATGAAGACGTAGTGCTTCATAGAAGGCTTGAGTATCCAACTTTAATTTTTGTGAGAATTTTAAAACATGAGTTAAATCGAATAAAATGGTCATGAAACATTTTTCAGTTTTTACTATGATGCCATAGAGCCACTTTCTCCCTAACAGTCTCACCCCTCATCGGCCCTGACCCTCCCCCCCCCCCCAATTTCAATTCCTGGGGAAAACACTGCCCCAGGCCCATTTTCCATGGTGCTCTCCAGCCCCGTGAAAGTCAGGCCCTATTTTCCTAGTAGGTGCTGCCCACCATCCATTCCTATTACAGACAGCTGGGATCAGCGTGTGCAGCATCTGGCAAACTGAACAGGAAACTATGGTGAGCCAAGGGAAAAGGAGATTCAATATTGATCTTAAACATCAAGCTGCCGCACTCTTGGTTAGTTAGTTGGGCCTAAATTATGACCGAGCCAAGCTGGAGAGAACAAGGAGGGACACGACCCTGACAAAGGTGGCTGGGGGATCATTTTGTCTTGGAAGGCAGAATGCCTACTGGGCACTGGATGGAGGAGCCTCTGATGAAATCTGCATGACAGGTGCAACCAGTTCTCCTCCCAGGACACCCATCCTGACACACAAGGCGGGGTCACGACTCTCTGCCTGGACACACCTTGAGCTTCCCAGCACAAGGAGGCAGATTTAGCCTGGCCTCTGCACAGATTCTCTCCCTGTAACGCTCTCTTCCTCCTCTAGAGCACCCACCCACGCAGAGGGCAGCATGCTTTGTCCCTTGATACCTGTAAGTTTAGGTATTATTTTGGAGAGAGGGAGGCTTGTTGTGATACACAGAAACCACAAGAACCTCTTTCTAGCTTAGCCTACTTAAGTTTGAGTAACTCTTCATCTATTCTTCCCCAGCTCCCCAGGTCCTCTTCTGTCACATGGATACCTGCTCAGCAGGGCTGTGCTCTGCAAGAAGCCCCGTTCGTCGATTGCACTGTTGGCAGAATCAGACCTCTGAACACCAGCTGCTCTCAGACGTGCATGCCTGAGCACTACCCTCGAAGTCAATGAGCCCAACTCAGCCATAGGTAAGCGTCTGCAGGTCCAGTGAAGCTACTGGGCTTACACCAGGCTGAATGTGACACAATGGGAGTAGCCTGTGGACACCAAAAGGCACAATTTGGCCTTAAGGATTTAGAAGAGGGTGAACTTCAGTTGATTTCTCATTGTCCACACTTTTTGAATGATTAGAGCCTCTGTTTTCTTCATCGTTGTTCTTGCCCATACCCCGGGTAACAGATCAGAGACAACAGCCAAATCCACAGCTATGGCCAAGGAACTTGCAAGGCTGCTCAGGAAGGAGGCTGCTGCTAGAAGACATCTCTGTGCTCTCCTGTTCCAGGGACAACTGTGCGCCAAGCTAATTCTTCAGCGCATAACCAAGGGACTGATAAGGCAGTCAGGAATCATCAGGATGCCACTGCCATGCACCCCTGCTTCCCCCCTGCAAGGAGAAGGGAATCGTCGTACAGACTCTCTATACCTTCGGAGGATCCCACTATATGGGGTGATCCTCTCATGGCCAGCTACAATGGCAGAAGGGCCACTTTGCGCCACCAGTGGGGTGCGAAGCAGCCACAACACAGGATCTAGTCCGGAACATATTATGAGTGAATCGGTCCCCCATTAGCTGCCTTTCAATCCCATCACACTGCAGCCCAAAGTAACAGAAGTCCAAATGCACAGGCTAGGAGCAGTGGCGGATGAATGATTCTGCTGCCCTGAGGCCCTGAAATAATTGTCGCCCCTATATGAACTTGTGAACGGCACTAACTGATACAAGAAAGGAATCTATTTTGCGCATTTTTGCTATCATTTCATTTTTCCTTTCTTTCTTAGAGCTTCTTTTTTTTTAAACTAAGAACAGCTTAATTTCTTCCTTCTGGTCATATTATTAATGTTAAGGATTGCTGCGAGTATGTTTACTAAATGAAGTCGCGCAGTCATTGATGGTTTCAATACACGCTATGATTGGTAGAATCGCAGCATCACCGATGCTTCAGTTTGGTGCGCAGTTACACGAACAAACGACGATACCGGCGTCCAACAGACAGTGGGCTTGTGCAAAAATGCCGCGATTACAAAAATGCTGCTTTTATAAATTTGTCGCCCCTGCAAATTTGTCGGCCTAGGCCATAATACGCCATTGGCTAGGAGAGAGACATTACATCAAGGCAATTAGACTTGGTTAGACAAATTCTCAGGAATGAGTGTGGAGAGGGACTCTTAAGCCACAGTAGCTTTACAAGGTGTTTCCAAAAGGTACAAAAGCCACGTTGTAAATGTAGCAACAGGGAAATGAAAGAGTCAAGTTACTTATTGATATCTTTGTTCTGGGATCCAGTTTGACTCTGGATCTTGGCACAGCTAAGATGCAGAGTTTGGGACTGGGGAAAGGAGAAAAGCTTTCAGCACCTTCATGCATGTGAAAGGAGAGGATGCCTCAGTCCAGGAATTTAGGCGAAGCTGAGCAGAAACAATGGTCTGTACATCAATTCAAGGAGCCTGGGTAACAAAATGGAGGAACTAGAGCTACTGATGCAGGAAGTGAAGCCAGCTATTATAGGGATAATAGAAACACGGTGGAATAATAGTCATGACTGGAGCACACATACTGAAGGGTCTGTGTTGTTCAGGAAAGATAAACAAAGGTAAAGGTGACGAGTAGCATTGTATATTAACGATGAGGTAAACTAGAGAATTTAGAAGTGCTGGAATGGATAAAGCAATCTGTCTGAGTCAAAAGTACTCTGGGGAAGAAAGGTAACAGAGGCTTCACTGGGATAGTGCTTGGGGTCTGCTACAGACCCCCAGGATCCAATTTGGGCAGGGAGATCTCTAATATTTTTAATGAAATAAATACTACAGGGAATCATGATTATGGGAAACTTTAATTTCCCAAATACAAACTGGAGGATATGTGCTACTAATAATGGTAGGGCTCAGATATACCTGGATGTGATAGCTGACAGATTTCTTCACCAGATTTCTTCACCGGGAGCCCAGGGCCCTTTTAAATTGCCAGCCTGGGGAAGCTGCACCCTGCCAGTACGGTTGGCTGTGTACCAGCTCTTGCCGGTATTCAGTACCGGACCGTACCAGCTTACTTTCACCTCTGCCAAATAGTCAAATTTACAAGAGGTGATACTATGTTAGATTTAGTATTGGTAAGTAGCAAGGACCTCATAGAAGACCTGGTTGTAGAGTACAGCCTTGGTTCGAGTGCTCATGAGCTAATTCAGTTTAAAAACTAAATGCAAGGATAAACAAAAATAGATCTGCAACGAGGGTCCTTGATTTCAAAAAGAACAAACTTTGAAAGAGTAAGGGAATTCGTTAGGGAAGTGCTGTACTGAAGAACTCAAGGAGCTGAATGTGGAGGGCTTGGAATTGCTTATGTCAATTTGCAGAAACTATCTGAAGCCTGCATCCCAAGCAACAGGAAAAAAAATCATAGAAAGGGTTGCAGACCAAGCTGGATGAGCAAACATCTCAAAACAGGTTATTAACAAAGCAGAAAGTCTACAAGGAATGGAAGATGGGAAGAATCAGCAAGACAAACAATTTCTTGGATGTCGGAAAGTACAGAGAAAAAGAGAGAACTGCCAAAAGCCAAACAGAGTTGGACCTTGCAAAGGAAATTAAAATCAGTAGTAAAAGATTCTATAGCCATATTTAAAAAAAAAAAGAGAAAAGAAAACAAGGAAAGAAGTGGGACCACTAAATGCTGATGAAGGGGTGGAGATTAAAGTTAATCTGAGCATGACCCAATACCTAAATTAATACTTTGGCTCCATTTTTATAATGGTAATAAGTAGCTTAGGGGGTAGTGGTAGGGTGGCTAATGAAAATAAAGATACAGAAGTAGAAATTACCACATCCAAGGTGGAAGTGAAACTCAAACAGCTTAATGGGATCAAACTGAGGGCCCTGGAAAACCTCCATCCAAAAATACTAAAGGAACTGGTACATAATTTGCAAGCCCAAAAGCAAGGATTTTTAAATGAATCTGTAAACTCAGGGGTCATAGATGCTATATTAGCAATTCTCTAGTGATAGGCTATTTGTAAGAAAGGGGGAAAGTGATCCAGGAAACTACAGGCCCATTACTTTGACCTCGGTTGTATGCAAGGTCTTGGAACAAATTTTGAAAGAAAAAGTAGTTAAGGACATAAGTGTCTGGAGACTGAGAATTCTTTCCCAGATGTTTGGCTGGTGGGTCTTACCAACGTGCTCAGAGGTCACCTGATCACAGTATTTGGGTCAGGAAGGTATTTCCCACCCCCCAGGTAAGAATGGCAGAACCCCTCGGGGTTTTTGACCTTCCTCTGCAGCATTGGGCTGGTTTAAACTCGAGTAAAGTTACAGAGACTCCACTGTTTAAGTCTTTAAATCATGATTTGAGGACTTCAGTAACTCCACTAGGGGTTATGGGTCTATTACAGGAGGGAGTGGGGGAGGTTCTGTGGCCTACAATGAGCAAAAAGTCTGATTAGATGATCGTGATGGTTCTTTCTGGCCTTAAAAGCTATGAGAAAGATGCCCTTTGCTTGGATCTGTAGCAGCAAAGGGAAGGGAACTTGAGAGGTTATCTAGTCTAACCACCTGGGCTGAGGCAGGGCCTAGTACACTTAGGCTATTCCTGACAGTGCTGTTCTTAAAGACCTCCAATGATCGTGATTCTAGGAGTTCCCTTGGGAGCCTATTCCAGTGTTTAACTACCCTTATCATTAGGAAGTTTTTCCTAATATCTAAACTAAATCTCCCTTGCTGCAGATTAAGCTGTTCACTTCATGTCTAACCTTCAGCGGACATGGAGAACAACTGGTCACCATCCTCTCTATTATAGCCCCTAACGTATTCGGAGGCAATTATCCGGTCCCCGCTCAGTCTTCTCTTCTCACCACTAAACGTGGCCAGTTTTTTAAGCCTTTCCCCACAGGTCAGGTTTTCTAAACCTTGTATCATTTTTGTTGAGCTCCTCTGAACTCTCCAATTTTCCCACATCTTTCTTCAAGTCTGGCATCCAGAACTGGACACTGTACTCCAGCTGGGGCCTTGCCAGTGCTGAGTAGAATGGGACAGTTCCTCCCACTCTACTTTGTTGTTTACCAAAACAAAAAAGGGCTGGTTTAATAATATTTCTCATAATTTCAAAGCTCCCATGGCCATGGTATTTTCATGAATAGAACATATTAGCCACTCACTTTCTAGCTATACAACCATGGGTGGATTGAAGTATTGCACATTTAAAAAATGAAACAACTAAGGCAAAACAGCAAAAACTGATTCAATAGAGTGCAATTGGCTCACATCTGAGGACAACTTCACCCCACTTACTTCCAGTACTGGGTTTACAATGGTGCCATGGTGCCAGGCCCACACGAGGAAGGGGCACATTGGGGACCTGTCTAATCCATCCACACGGCCAGGTCTGGGCCCTGGTCCGATGCAGTCCAATGCCCAGGCCTTGCTGTGTGACTGTCTCCCAGCCAGCAGGTCCCGCTCACTGGTACAGGGCTCACCGCCCAGCAGCCAGGCAGGCTCTCAGGGGTTGTGTCGCAGGGGTCTGCTCTACTCCTCAGGGCAGCTCCAAGTGATCTCTGCTGCCCACCACCTGTGGGGCCCAACCCTCCTCCCCAGAGCCGCACCACTTGGGACTGGTGCAGAGGCTGGGCTGGTCTCAGCCAGTGGGGAGGGGGCTCAGCTGGGCCCCACCAGGGAAATGGGTCCTGAGGGAGCCCACCCCATCCAGCCTGGCGACTGCGCTGCTCCCAAGGTGCCAGAGCAATCCCTGCCCCGGGACTGGCCTGGGCTGCACTGCTGGCTCAGCCCGGCAGACATGGTCACCTCCCAGCAAGGCTGGTGAGTGAACCAGGGGGCAGGGCATGGGGGAGTGGGTGGTAGGGGAGCTTTGTGCATTTTGGGGCTGTGAGCATAGGGGGTGGGTCTCTTGGCAGGGGGCATAGCATGTAGAGAGGGTGCTAGACGGGGGGGGGATGGTGTGGCATGGCGCAAGCCTGCCCCCAAGGCGAAGGGGCATGCTGGCAGCACAGGGCCAGGTGGGTCAGCATGAGTCTGGTGGTTGTGGGTTTGTAAACAGTGCCTTCACACTGGGCTGAACAGAAGTGGGCCGCCCGCACCCCCACACACACACTATGCCTCATTGCCCCTGTAAGTGCCCACAATTTTGTTTGGTGCCAGGCCCACAAAAGGTTAATCCAGCCAAGCTTAATTCCATGCATCTTGTAAAGAATTATCGGTTAAGTACACAGAAACCTGGTTTGAGCTAAAGGAAATGCTCTCCTATCTTGATAATTTGCCTGAGAAAGGACACATGCTGGATTCCAACACCTCTTCTACTAAAGGCATTAGTTAATTGGGTTTATCATATGGTGCTGTATTGAGTTTGGAGACAGCAGGATATGTTTTGTACAACGATACTGATTCCCCAGCGTATAGGTTTCTATATGGAAGTATTAAACTTGGATGAATACAGGAAGGATCAACATGAAAGACCTCCATTTGGTTTCACCCAATTGCTGTACCCTTTTAAAAATATATACATATCTGCTGGTGAACTATACATAGCTGAGGCTGTTTGGACAAACTGTTCTGACCGATAGCCCAATTACAGAGCCTGATTTGTCACTTCCTTGAAACTCGTTTAGTCATTTACTTGCAAACAAAGTAAGTCTGCCAGCCTGATTAGACAGCAGTTTACACCCACTATGTACAAATATCAAAAGGGCCAAATTAAGGTACAAGAACTATAGGCTCATTCATAAGGCATTAGCTAGTGGAGTCCTGGGATTACTTCATACACTCAGCTTTCATCAAGTTTCTAGCCCTCCTGGTTGCAAAGAGAAGCTTGGAAACATGACCTAAGTGTAACTGACACAGCAATACCTGCATCTGCAGCTAGTCTGAAACAGCAGCTCTGAGGTGTGTAAACGGCAACACCACCCCAGAAGAGGTCTCTGCATATGGCAGAAGGGGAAGGCCCAGCCCACCCATTCAAACAAACTCTCCTCAGCTTCTGTAGGGTTCCCTTGCCTCCAGCACTGCTGCTCTCCAGGGGAGGGATGTTGCTGCTGCTCCTAGATGGAGAAGTCACTATCCTGGCCTCTCTGGGAGGAGAGGAAGCCTCCTGCTGCCGCCACCACCACCACTCCATGCAAGACACGGGGCCATGGAGTAGGAGCAAGGATGGGTCTACAGGGGCAGGCCCATATGGTGGTATGGCTTGGACCTTGGATTTCCTAAAGCAAGCCCTGGGTGCAAATCACTACACAAGGTGCCAGGCAATGGAGAATCGGGCCCATTTTTTATTCAGCTCCAAACAGCATACTCGGTAAGGAACAAAACATAAAAAGCTGGTCCCTGCCCTGAGGAACATTCAGTCTAAAAGACAAGGAGAAGATACTCAGGAACATCAGAGAGTGAGCAGCTTTTGTTCTCAGTCAGTCACTTCCTCAGAGGATAAAGACACTCACCAGCTGGAAGAGAGGGAGATACAGAAAGCAGCCGTCAGTTGCAGAATGAGTTCTTTCCAGCAGCAATTATTGTTCTCTGCCAAATTTAGAGAGCCTTCCTCAGGAAAGCCTGCCAGGGAAAAAATGGTTTCTATAGGAGGGCAAACTTGTACTAAGAGAATTAGGAAGCCAAGCAGGAATGTGTTTGTTGGGGTGAGGCTCTTCCTTTGTGTTGCATGTCACCACTATATGGCAGCATATGTCGTAGTCATTTCTACCCCGGTTATAAAATGTGTGGGAGGGGCTATTTTGAGTGACATGGGCTTTGAGGAAAAAGGGAGTTTTCTATGGGGGACTGGAATGGAGAGAAGTAGGGGCTTGGCGTACTGGGATTGAGAAGGCATCCTAAGCACAGTGGGCACCATGGCCAAAAGCATGAAGGCAGGAGTGAGAGAAAGGAATGAAGGGAGCACTGAAACTGGCAGTGGTGTTAGAGCAGGGTGGGTAAGGGGAGATGTGATTAGAAATGTAGACAAGGGCAGAACTGTGCAGGTCAGTGATGACGACAAGCAGCTAAAATGCAATGCAGTGGGCAAAGGGGAGCCAGTGAAGGAATTCAAAGTGCGGGGGAGGGGCATGTAATCCAATTGACAGGTGAAGAAGACAGTCTTCATAGCTATGTTTTGGATAGACTGGTGGGGGAACACTGTTAGTATCTAGGAGCCCAGAAAGGAAAAGGATGCAGTTATCAAGGTGGAGATAAACATGGGTCCATGCCCCTGATTAAGCATGAGGATAGAAAGGAAGGGTTGGGTTTGTGAAAGGCTGGAGAAAGCCAGAACTTGGTAGGGGCCTGGATGTGTGAGAAGGTGATGGAGGAGTCAGAGATCATCCCAAAGTTATATGCATGAGTGACAGGAAGGATATCTGGTCATCTGCAGCAATGAAGAAAGGTAGAAGGGGAGAACGGCTAGGAGAACAAATAAGGCTGCAGATTCAATGTTGCATTAATGAAGTCTCCAGGGAACGCTGTGAGGTGTTGTAAGCGTTAGCATCAGCAATATGGAGATGTTGCCCTATGTCTCACTTTCAGCAAATCCAGCTTCTGCTCTCTCATTGCTTTCCAACTGTTTGTCGAAGATACGGATTTGTGGGAAAACAACCCAGATAAAACAGAAATGAGGCTTGTTGGCACTGGGAAATGGTAAAAGGAACGGGGGCTGCAGAGTGGGCATTATCATGTCAAGGTGCGTCTCTGCCTTTTTGCAAACGCCATCTAGATGGGGATTCAAGACTGCTCCTGGGTTCTCAGGGAGAAGTAGCAGCCTGCAATCCCTTTCATCACCTGCAGATCGCCTGACAGTGGTAAAAATTACTCTGTAGTGCAGACCTTGCTGCAATTACCCAGCCTTTAGCACTAGGAGGCCCAGGCATTTCAGTTAGGCTCCCCTTGAAGTCCCTTCACTGAATTGACCAAGCTGCAGTGAGCATGTAAAACGTGTGCAGATCTTTGCACTGGTTCCCCATTCATTTAATTTAATCTTTACCCCTTCCCAAAAGCGTGCTAGCACCTTCGAGATTGTTGCCTGGAATAATCTGAAAGGCGTTGACCCCCAGACTGAGACCTGGTTATTTGACACAATCCCTCTCACTTTATACCCCAGCACAGCAGTGAAGGTAAGTGGTCAGTTCATAGGGTGAAGCTTTCCAACACCCATGGCCAACATGTCTTGATTGATGGGCTCCAAAGCTCTGGAAATCATTCCCTTAGATGGTCCTTTAGATCCAAAATATAAACGGGCATCAGATCGTAATACAAGACATTCTTATTGGGCTTAGTTTATCTGATTTTTGTTTATTTACATTATTTCTGACAGAAAGGGTGCTACTCATTATTGGTAGCTTTGTGTAATGCAGTTTGTAAGCAGGCACCTCAACATCACAGCAATAGATCTTTTAAAAATAAAGGATTAAATATTTTAAATTATAAAATATTTTCAATTACTTAGCACTGCAGATACAAAGCCTGCCCTCTGCAGATGTGTTCCACCATCTCAGATAACCTGCCAGGCAACACTAAACTAAAAGCAACAAGGGGGTTCATTAATAAACCCTAAGGCTAGAAGCAGTCTGATGAATGTAATAAGCATGAGTTGAGACATACCAGTGTGTTACAACTATAACTCTCCCAGCATAACTGCTATCAGGAAGTTGCAACAAACAATTTACCTCCACCCCTTTGGTTCAACCATGCATCACTGACTCATGGCTTTGCTGGGCTCTGCCAGTCGAGAGTTATTTGGCCATTCCTAACTCACAAAAATAAATTGTTTATCCCACATCCATGTTGTGCAGTCTCTCTGTACATTATGCATAGAAACATTGGTGTATGTGCAGTGCATTCTAAAAGACTGCATCTCTCATCAACATAAGTTGATCCCATAAAAGATACTACCTCAGCTACTTTTTCTCTCTAATATCCAGGGATTGGTACAGCTGGACCACCACCAGTGCATACCGTGCATTCTACTCACATGTAGTGCCCACGTGAAAATGGCTTCAGCAAGCAATCAGAAGAAACACAAATCAGACCTTCCTCACCACATGGACTTGATTCTTCATTCCATTACACTGGTCTTATCTCAAGTAACTCAGTGGAGATCAGAACAGGTGTAAAATGCTACCAGCTTACTCCACTCTCTCACACCAACGCAAGCATTTCACATTCGCTCTGCACAGTTGCAAACAGCTGTACAAGCTGAAAGGCAGTGGAGAGTCTGCATCCTATTTGGCCCAGTTCTGTTCACATCAGCATAACTCAGTTGGTTTCAGCAGATTTACTCCTGATTTACACCAGTGCAAGCAACAGTAGGCTAAGACCCACTGAGCACAATTCTACTTCCATGCTCTGGATTGAACCATTTCTGTATCTCCATACATTCTTGGAGAGGGATGGGTTTTATATATCTATTGATCTAATGCAAACATTTTGTATGAAGTGAATACTCCTCTGTTCCTTGTTCATCCCAGTCTTGTTGCATTTAAGTGATCCCTTTCTTTATCAATTACCTGGTAGCCCTTCAATTTTTTCAGTCTGAATTTGTGCTGCAAGAGAAATTTCACCCAATAGGGCTCTTTCCTTAAACTGCCTTTCACAACCTTTCATGGCTTTTCAGACTTAATTTTCTGTAGATTGCTTGCCCATTCAAGAGGAGAAACTTGAATCCTCTCAGCCTGCAGAGCCAGTCCCTGCAATAAGATGTCAGGATTGTTCACCAGAGCCTCCTGAATGGAAGCTTAACTACTGGTGGCTGCTTTTAGCACGTCAGTGTGAATTACTTGACTTGTGAAACTAAGCAGCAATTAAATATCTCACCACTAAGCGGAAATAAGAAAATTACTGTTTGGTCTTCAGATAAGCTAGACCCTACTGTGAGCTGTGGTTATCAAACCATGGGTCGAACAGTCAGAGTTAAAAACAGTCTCAGCTTGTGTCCAAAAGGGGAAGCATTTCCAGTGAAACAGAGATCAGTTTTTATTATTCTCTCCTCAGTCTCTCCTAGGCAAGGCCTTGACTAGGAGGAATGGCAGCGAGAAAGGTTGAGTGTTAAGATTTAACAAAAAGAAATGGAGTACTTGTGGCACCTTAGAGACTAACCAATTTATCTGAGCATGAGCTTTCGTGAGCTACAGCTCACTTCATGCTCAAATAAATTGGTTAGTCTCTAAGGTGCCACAAGTACTCCATTTCTTTTTGCGAATACAGACTAACACGGCTGTTACTCTGAAACCTGTCATTATGCAAGATTTAACAGTAATTGCACATAGAAGCAACTGTGTGGTACTCATCACCCTTTGGGAAAAGTTGCCCAAAGGAATGGAAAGCAGGCTATGCAAAGTCCAAGGCTTTTCTCTTTGCATCTTCCTTATTAAGTTGTAACAAGCAAACAAAACATGAGCAAACACAGAATGGGTCGGGGGGGGGGGGAAGGGTGGAGTTAGCACAGTGGGATCTTGGCCAACGGGATGTTGGTCCATGGCTCATGCTCTTAGGTGCTACAAACAAACAAACCAAACAAAAATAAGTAGTAATCCTGCTGCCACTGAAGTCAATGGCAAAACTGCCATCACCTTCAATGGGAGAAGCATCAGGCCCGGAGTTTATTCCTTAAACTTCAGCTGTGACAGGTGCCGCATAGCTCTTTTCTCTCAGACCAAGAGAAAGGCTCCATTCAATGCCCATGTAAAAAAGGTTCTCAGAATAAAATGACATGCAGTAGCTAACTATACTGCCTTAAAACTAGGCTCTTAATATTGTTCAGGCTAATGATCTACTAGAATCAAACATTAAGGAAGCCAGACCAAGAATTGTGCTCATTCTTGCATCTTTCTGTTGGACCCTAACGCTGTACATCTCTGTGTATATGTATCCAGAATTCTGTTAATAAATGTATATGGCAAAAAATAAAGATTATAAAAAGAACAAGTCATCCTCTACTATTGCTTCCTCTCCACATGGTTTCTTCCTCTTGCCCCTTTCAGGGTGGTTTCTCTCCCCAGAACCCTACACCCCACACCGCTAGTTCTGTTCTACCTCTATCCTTTCTTCCATCTGATCCCTTCATGGCCTTCTCCTGCTTCCATGCTCCATTCAGGAGCCTAATGGAACTGACTGGAGTTCTGGTCTCTAAAGCACTCAGTGCATCCACTTCAGAGATCAGGGTTCTAGTCAGTTTCATTCAACAGCTTGAGCAGAATTCCACCAGGGAACTCAAGGAGAGTGGGACTGGAGATACCCAACCATCTAATTATCTTAGCTGAGGAGAAAATACAGGGTGCAGACATGCGCTTCCATTGTCCTCCATGTCCCAGCGCCGTGGCCCCTCTTCATTCATCCAGTCACACATTCACACACAAACTTTCTCTGGAAGGACTCTTTTCCTTAACAGCCAGTGGGAAGTATCTCGGTCCAAAGACCATAACGTGTTTCTTGATAGATGTTACCATGTATCAGCTGAACTCCAGGAGGATGTTAAACTGTATAAACCCTTTGTAATCCACTCCCAGAGCAATAACTCTTGATAGGTTAGCTATTTATGATCCAGTGTGGACTAATCACTGACCTACTTGTCCCTCTAATTCAGGCTGCATCCTGACCTTATCAAGCACTATGGAGAGGCTACACAGAGTCAGTGCAAAGCCAGCTGATTTGCCACTTCACTTGCCAGGATAGCTCACAGCTAGCCAGTCTTCACCAGCGCCTATAGGTCACATGGACGCAGCCATTACTGGGAGATCCTGAACGCATATAGATATAAAAATGTAACAATGGAATAAATCCTAGGTGCTTGAAATGCAATCTGTTGTGTTTCCCACTCTTGACATTCACATATGATGCGTGTATATAATCATCATGTGATTTTAAAGGATGTCTGTCAAACCAGAAAATGAATTAGTCAATAGGGATTCCTCACACTCAGTTGCAAGGAACTTAAAAGCCTTCAAGAGCGTCATGGTAACAAAAATGCATATTTTTCTGCTCAGATTTGTTCAGTGGCACTATTTTCATGGCTTGACTATAGCGATGAGCATGTAATGAAGCCTATGCTTCATTTTCCTCCCTATTCCTTGGCTAAAATGGGCATCTCTTATTGCACTGAAAAAAAAATTATGAGCACATACATTTTCATACACAAAGATCTACCTAGTTATATGCAGTCAGGTGCTGATCTCAAACTAGCATAATTAGGAGTAACTCCAGTGAAGTGAATGCAGTTACACTAGTTTTCCTGGATGTAAGTGAGGTTCATGTCAGGTCGTCATGACTGTAGTTACCCGTTTGGTTTTCACAGGTGCCTGGATGTTTACACAAAGCCAGGCAAGGAAGGGGACATATGCAGATGGATGATCTTGCAAATGTTGTGGGCATATTTTTTTAAGCAGAGGAGGATCTTGGTTCAGGCAGTAGATTAGGACTCAGGTGATCTAGTTTCAGTTCCTAGGTCTGCCATATAGTTCCCTTGTGGTCTTGGACAAGTCACTTAGGGCCAGATTCTCAAAAGGATATTTAAATATCTAATTTCCACTGAAGTCAATAGGAGTTAGGGTTGGGCACCACAGAGGTACTTAGGCACCAAAGTGCCTGTTTTCGCTGCTCTGCAATCCACAAAACTCTCCACCCCTGCCCCCACCCTCCCGCCCCAAAAAAAAAAAACCCTGTAGATACCTCAACTCATTCAGCACCAAAGTTTCAGAGCAAACAGCCCCTAGGTACCTACATTTCTGTATCTGGGCATGTGCACTGCTACCTTACTCTAGATGTCCAGGAGTCTGTCTCCCCACCAACTCCCCAGAGCAATTCAAAAACCAAGCAAAGACAGGCATTCACTGCCTAAGTCAGTGCAGGTTCTGATCCAGTAGGTGGCCTCTGAGCACACCTACCAGATCGGGTCCCATTCAAAATCTGACCAGAAAAGATGATGGTGCCCACCTTGTAACTTTTAGCCCAGCGATTAGAGCACTCCTCTCGAATGCAGGAGACCTACATTCAATCCCCGCCCCGCCACCCACCAGAGGGAGAGCAAGAATTTGCACAGGGGCTTCCCGCCTCTCCAGAGAGTGCTCTAACCACTGAGCTGTGGGACAGCCTTACACAGGCTCCCTCACTTGCTCCGGAAGAAACTGTTCCACTGGGGCTAAATAATGAATGAGTGAGTAAGTGGAGCAGGGGGACTGGGCCCTTGGTCTCCCACCTCCCAGGTGGGTGCCCCAGTCACTGCACTCCAGAGTCATTCTTGCTCACTTTCTCTCCCTCCCTCCCTCTGGCCCAGTAACTGTTCCACTTTGGATAAATACTCAGTCACTGGGCTGGGATAGAATGAGAACAACCTTGTAGTCCAGGGTTAGGCCACCCACCTGGGAGACAGGAGACAAGGTCCAAGACCACTGCTCCAGTCACACACACACACACACACACACTTACTTTGAAACAGCTTCAACAGAAGAGACTAAGGGAGGACCCCCCGCATCAGAATACCCCATGGCTTAGTGGTTAGAGTTCTCTCCTGAGAGGTTAGAGACCCCTATTCAAATCCTCTCTCCTCCTCAGACAGAGAAGGGGAGAAATTGAACATAGGTCTCCCACATGCCAGGTAAAGGCTCAAACCACTGGGCTAAAAGTTATAAGGTGATGGGGACAGCACCTCCCCCTCACCCCATGCTGTGTGGGGAGCAAGATACGCACCTAACTCATTCCCACCAGAAACACCTTAGGCACCTAAGTCCGACCACAGGGAAGCCCCTATCTCTGCCTATCCACGAATACAATGGAAACCGGTCATCTGGAGTCAGGTGGGTTAGGTGCCTATCTCCAAGAGAGGGGTGGGACTTAGCAACACCCAATTGCCTTTGTGGCTCCCACCGTAAGTGTCTACATACCTTGAGGAGCTGGGCCTTAGGCCCTGTCTATGTTAAGGAAATTTACAATGATGTAACTGCAACCAGTGTGAATCTCCTTACTGCAGAGAGAGCCATAATCAATCTGTGCCTCAGTTCCTTGTTGATAAAATGGGGAAAGTAATACCCCCATGAAATCCTGCTCTCTTGCCTGAGGGAGATGGCGGAGGTCCAGGGTAATTCTCTCAGATGGGTTGAGTCCTTCCTGGAGTCTCACTGAGATGGGGTCCCCAGGTTGCATGGGACTGCTGAGCCCTCCAAACCCATGAACCTGGGTTGTCTCTCACACGGCAATGCTAATGTCAAGCTACAAGTCTCTGACATTTTACACAGGCAGGGACACACCCAATTGAGTTACATGAATGATCTCCCAGCCACGCATGAACCATCAATAGAGAGGCTTCAGCCAATTCCCCCCAGCTCCCAGCCTTGCACCCCAGAACTGTACCGTCTTGCACTCGTCAGAAGCCTGGCCAGTGTAAGCTCATTACCTAGTTCGCCACTCCCTCAGTGTGGAGTGGCCATACATTAGCCTTGTAACCTGAGCTGTGATTTCCTAAGCACATCACCCAAGAACACACTGTTTTAGGTAAAATATAAAACAGATTGATTAGCTACAGAAGGATAGATTTTAAGTGATTATAAGTAGCAGGCAGAGAGATCAGAGTTGGTTACTTAAAAATAAATTCACAATCTAAATTCCAACTTAAACAGACTAAGCAAGATTTGAATCAAACAGTGTCTCACCCTAACACAGGGGTTCCCAAACTTGTTCTGCCGCTTGTGCGGGGATAGCCCCTGGCGGGCCGGGCCAGTTTGTTTACCTGCTGCATCTGCGGGTTCAGCTGATCACGGCTCCCAGTGGCCGCAGTTCGCCTAGAGCAGTGAACCACGGCCACTGGGAGCCGTGATCAGCTGAACCCGCAGATGCGGCAGGTAAACAAACTGGCCCGGCCCGCCAGGGGATTTCCCTGCACAAGCAACAGAACAAGTTTGGGAACCACTGCCCTAACAGATGGTACAAGTAGTTTATGGTTCCTCAATGCACAGACAGAACCCTTTTCCAACCTGGGACTAAACGCCCCACTTCAAATTTTTCTTCCCAACAATTTTCCAGGTGTTTAGATGAGGGGAGGGGGACAAGTGATGATGTCACTGTCTCTTTATATTTTCTTCCAGCTGCTAGAAAGATCCTTGCTGTGACGTGGGGGTCAGGCAGTCCCCATTGGGAGAGCAGTCTCCATTGCTTATGTGCCTTCTCTAAGGAGCCTCTGGGATGGATTTTTTTTGATGGGCCATCAATGCCGGCCTGGCTAGTAATGGGTGCTCTTTTATCCTTACTGAAAGGCTGACTGTGGATGTCTCCCCATCTCTTAACATATTTCAGAAAGGCATACAGCAATACTTCATAACTTCACATACAATGATAGTGCAAACAATCCAACAGGATATTCATAGGTCTAAAAAGTCTTGTTTTATTGAACAATACCTCAAGGCATACTTTGTACAAAATGTATCATAATTGTATGAGTGGTAAATATGGGAGTTCCAGGGTGCTACTTTGAGGTAGGTAGGTGTGTGTGTGTGTGTGTGTGAGTCACACATCTAACAAGTAGTGATGGGACCTCTACCACTCCCATCACTTGTGGGCTTGCACAAGGATCAACTCTCTCTCCCCAGTCCTTTTTGACATCCACATGAAGCCACTAGGTACAAGGTCAGACAACATGGACTCAAGTGCCAGCAATATGAAGATGATACACAGCTCTCTAGCTATCCTTCACGACATATGATCACACCACTACCACCACAATGGGCCAGTGCTTGGACGAGATCAGCCCTTGGAGGAAGAGTTCAGCTTCAGCCAGCTGCTCAAGTAAAACAGAGGCAATTCTGTTGGGCAGAGGAAAGTAGTTTGAAGAGTGTGCAGCCAGTGCTGAAGACACACACACAAGGTCAATTCAGGTGGTAGTCTAGGAGTGCTCTTGGATTCCTCACTTACGCGGCGCTCTCACATAGCGGCATTCGTGATTACTGCTTGGCTAGAAAAATCCATCCCATTCTAGCAAACAAAGACCTGGCCTCAGTTATTCATGGCTTGTCACCTTTTGGCTGGATTACAGCAATGTGATAGACCTAGATACAAAGTGCTCAGCACACCAACTAGTACAGAATGCCATATAGGATGACCAGACAGCAAGTGTGAAAAATCGGGACAGTGGGTGGGGGATAATGGGTGCCTATGTAAGAAAAAGCCCCCAAAATCAGGACTGTCCCTATAAAATCGGGACATCTGGTCACCCTAATGCCATACCACGTGTCCTCAGCAACACAGTCCGCCACAAACGTAACAAACCAGTCCTTCACTCTCTACGATGGCTTCCCATAGAATCTCAGATCAAGTTCAAGGTCTCAGTCCTTGTCTTCTAAGCACTCCAGATAAAAGATTATCTAAAACCCAGGGACAAAGACAGTGGCTGACAACTGCACTCCTCTGGCACAATCAAACTCTGAACAATAAGTCTGTGCAGGAACAGAACTTTCTCCAAGGATGGTCCAAGACTGTAGAATGAACTCGCCCAAGAACTAATCACAAACCCCACCATTTTCCACTTCAAGTATCAGATACTGGGACGTGGGCAGTCAGGCCCAGTGACTAGAGCATAGTCAGTAGCCGGGAACAGAAGCCCAGAGTCAGAAGCCAGAGCCAAATATCAGAGCTAAAGTCAGGAATCAGAGCCATGTTTCTGAGCCAGGTTATCTGGAGTGAAACAAAGCCAGAACAAGGCTGGGAATAAGCAGGAGCTAACAGCCGTGGGCAAACGTTTTAAGTACCGTTAGCCTAATGCTGCTGCTGGTCTTAGGAGCATAACTGTTTTGGGCAGTCTGGCCAAGCAGGTGAGTCTGCTGCAAGCCAACTGTGAGTCAGCAGCAAGTCCTCCGTTGCTCACTAGGGAGGTGGAACTAGCTGGTCCCAGGCTTAGCTGCAAGTCCTAATTCCTGGCAACAAGTGCAAGGCACAAGTCTTTGACCTTGTCCTTCTCTAATATAAACACATAGCAACAGGTATATTTATATTTTAAAAAAAAAAAAACTATAAAAAACAAGATACTTCATTGCACCTGCTTCTTCCTCTGGGGAGAGGAAGAGAGAACAAACAACTTGACAGTCACATTGCTTAACACACTGCTGGAAGTTGCTCAGATACTACAGTGACAAGCAAGATTAAAAAAACCTATATAGAATAGAACATTCTTTGTCAGTATTGTGTGTGGACACTGTACGCTCTTCAGAGCAAGGACTGTCTGACTTTGTACGTCACCTAGCACAATGGGACACTGATCTCAGTTGGAACCTGTGATAATGTGTCTACCTCACACGGGCTCTAAAAGGGTTAATATGGGCCTGAGAGGCCAATTGACAAACCTAGCGGCCACTGGAGGAAGAACCAGACTAAAAAGTTCCACTCAGCAAATCTGCAGGGAGCAGGAAGATACCAAGTGTCCAATCAAGCCTGACTTTTGAAGGTCTTACGTGCAATACCCTCAGTCTAATGCCTACAAACAAGTCACCACCTTTGAATTACACACAGAATGCATTTGGTGACTAATTTCAAATACATTTGAGGAAATCAGCTGTTCAGAGCAAGCATATGAAAAGACAGGGAGGCAACACTTCAAGTAAAGTATTTGATACACATTACTCACTAATCACAACCCCAGAAAACCCTGCCTGGGATGTTTAATTGCTGTTGTAAAACTAGAAGGTATAAAACCAAGTAAGGAAATCAGTCACAACTCTGCCTTTACCGGGCACCTGCGACCCAGTTATGACATCACTGCCACCCAGTTGTGCTTCCAGTTTTAAAGGCATTTTATAATTAAGCCACAGGACATGACACAAGAATTACATTTCTGGGCAAGTATTACCTGCCTCCAGTGGTTTGAAGAATAAAACTGAAGTCCAAGCACACAAGAGAATCCAGTAACACAATCCACTTGAAAGGCACATGCACAGAGATCTTATGGCTATTAGAAATTTGGCATTATAGGCTTGTCACACGGTTCACTCACCACAGTGGCACCTCCTGCTGGCCATGCTGGAAATTAATTCTGCCAGGCTTGAGCTCCCCCTCCGGAGAGGTCTTCCCCTGTCCTGTCTCACTTGCAGCCTCTCTCACACCAGGCACTGCAGTCTCCTCTTCCTGGCTTGGCCCTCCTTTAGATTCACTAAAGTCCTCTCCTTCTGGGGAATTCAGTGTCTTTCCAGACCTGCTGTCTGGCTGGCGTCTCCAACACCCTTGCCTCTTCCCAGTGGGGGAACCCAGACCTTCTCTGTACACTGGGTTCCAGGCCCAGGACCCTATAATAAGAAGCCAAGGTCTCTGCTGTTTCCCTGGGCTTCTTTCTATCTATCTGGCTTTTCTCCTCTTTGGGCTTCCCAGCCTACCAACTCCTACTCAGGGAGTGACTGCAGCCTCCTTCCCTGCAGCCTCACAGCCTCTGTCTGCAGCCAGCTACTTGCTGTTATACAGGCTCTGCCTTCTACACTGCACAGGTGAGCCTGTTCCTTTAATTAGGGCTTTCCCCTCAGCATTCAGTCTGCCAGGTTAATTGGCCCATCTGGCTTCCATTAACCCCTTTCACTCCTATGCAGGGTAGACACCCCATAACAAGGCTGAAAAAAGGAAAGCATTCATACCCGTGCATCTATTAGTGGGTATTGCTATTCACAACCAAAGTGTACCATTGATGCCCAGCACTATAATGCCATTTCACAATACTGATCACAAATGTCCCAGACCTAGGGTCCAGTGTTGGGAAGTACTCAGCACCCTCAACTCTTATTGAAGACAATTCAGCAAGTGCTCAGCACTGCATGGGGTCAGCCCCATAGAGTTTACCAGATAAGATAACCTGCCTATAATGCTATATGGTCATGTTTTGTATGCATTAAAGATGCTGGATGATCTGGTGCACTGAGACAGACTGGGAAGACAGGAATATCTGTGTTCTAACCCCAGTTGAGTTCCTGGCCATGAGTGGCCTTAGACAGGTTTTACTTGACCTGCTCATACCTCTAGCATATAAATCCATTTAGCAAATTGGTTAAAATACGACGACATCAATGGATATCAGACACTGCATCTGAGTTACTTTTTTGGATTGGAAAGAGAAATTGTTAGGTTTCCCCCAAAAACGGCTACTGCCTTTCTGCCTGGTAGAATGGATCAGGCCTACTCACCTGTGTCTGAAGCGGAATTTGGCACTCTGCTGGCTGGCCTACACAAGGATAGAGAGCTCAGTCACTGTTAACAGCGAATGCCAAATGTTCATATTTCAGCACCTCCGTTGTTTAGGAAACCCAAACCTGCTTCAACATGCTCCAGGTATGTGCACACAATGCTGGTCATTGTGCATGCAGACAGGTATGCGTGTGTGCAGGTAAGCATTTGCACATACAGTGATGTAGTCCGCAGAGGAAGATCTATTTTTTTGCAAGCACGGCAAGCCAGTGCACAGTTTTGTGGATGAAACGTAGGCTTGAGCGTTGGACAGTTGGGCTCCAGAAGCAGTTTTTTCTTTAGTTCATGTGTTAGAGGCCTGTTTCTTGGGAGCAGAAGGTACTAGTCTCTAGTACTGCAGAGAGCTATTTACAGTGCACTGAAATAGGTTTTATTCATACAAAACCCAGGAACTATGCTACAAGTTCTTGTGTGCCCTCTAATCTACTGACTCTTGACATGTATACAGACACAGAGCACTCCTGGCCCAGACAGCTGTGAGCTGTTTCCCACGTCTCGTGTACTGATGTATGGTTAGCTGATGACTATGACCAGGGCAAAGACTTTGTCACATTAAATTTTGAGGGGAAATCACAGATGAGTCACTGCAATATTCATCAAAATACAGGGCCAGACCCTCAAGTGATGGCAATCAGTGGAGCCCCATGGAAGTCAAGGGAACTAACCTGATTTAGACCAGAAGAAGAGCTGGCCCCCTGATTTTATCAAAAATATCTGACATCCATGATTTCTCTCTTTTTCACCCCTTCATCCTTCCACACTGCAGCCCCTAGCCAAGGTAGAGTCATCATCGTGGTGCCCGAAGGCCTGTCCTGCCACTCACCTCACATCACTACACTGCCCCAGGAGTGAGTGATTCAGTATCCAGCCTCTCGCAGCAGCAATCTAGCATGCATTTCTTCACTCTGCTCCAAAGAGTGGGAGGGAGGGGGTAGAGCACAGCAGGCCAGCTGGTATGGAGATGGCTGTCACTTCATTCCTGTGCCCCAGGGACTGGGGCAGAGGGGGAGAGGGGCAGATCATAACCTCTCTCACTGAGCCAGCCAGTCTGCAAAGAGGCTGACAAAACCGTAGACTCCTGATTTAAAATAATCTCAGTCATAGGTTCTGCCAGAGAATTCACAGATGTGGCATGCCCACCGCCCTAACCATGGTGAATGTATCTGGCTATGAATCGTTAAGCTCTCCAAGCACTGGGCCGTCCCAGCCGCCTGCTAATCACTCAGAAATCTAGCTCTTCGGACTATTTGTTGCAAGAAATTGCTCCAGTTCGAAAAGATGAGCCAGAAGTTTAATATTAATCAATGGAGGCACATGCCGGTAGAGACACAGTGCAACCAGGAAAGTGAGAGATGAAGGAAAATAATTACAGTCGCAAGATTCCACTTTGACATAAGAAAAAAATGCCTTGTTCCGGTAAAGGCGAAGCAACTACATTAACCAAGAGTAACTTTCTTCCAGATGAAATGAGACTGGAGCATATAGAGAGAGTACAGAGTGATGTCAGCCACCCAGGCAGCAGGTAATGCAGGATAAAAGTCAGACAGGGCCTGGGCCATGCTGCTGGGAGCATCTTTGCTGTTGCAGTTGTCCACCCATATGCCAAACTGCAGTACACACAAGCTGAGTCTGGCTCTGCATTCTTAGTCAGTGGCTCATCCTGTTGGGGTTGTTGTGGGTTAGGCAGCACAAGAGCTGGGCCCCCTTGCCTAGTATTCTCCAGCAGGATAAGCACAGATCCTGACCGGCTCCACATGGCGGAGAAGGAGAGGATCGCTATGCCCACTACACCCTCTAACATAGCTGTCCATTACAGGGCAGGGTTTGACTTCTACTAGGATGTTATACCCTTAGCTCTGCAAGAGCTAGGTAAATGGCTTGTTATTTTTTAGCCTAATGAGGCATAGAAAAGACCTTCTCGCACCATTGCATGCTGCAAGGAGGAAAGATGGGCGTGTGGTGAGGAGCCTTTGAAGAAAGCCGTGTTAATAGCCGGGTCCAGACTAACTGAAAGTTGCAGTGGCACTCAGAGTTGTTACTGTTCTGAAGGGTGCGTCTGGCCTCATTGACTGAAACTCAAAGGCCTGGGACTCGGGGAAGGACAGTTCAGTGGTGTCAAAAACAACAGAGGCAGGCAGTGTTTCTAGGAATCCTGTTGTCACTGAGGGTATGTCTACACCGCAGCCAGGAGGTGTAACTGCAGCACACGCAGAGCAGACATACCCAAGCTAGCTTTGATCTAGAGCAACGATACCACGGAAGCCTCAGCAGAATTAAGCGGCGGCTGCTTGAGTATCTAGCCATGGTCCTGGGTGGGTGGGACCAACTCATGCAGCCACGTGCGCTGTTGCAGCTTCACTACTGTTGTTACTCAAGCTTGTTTTGATCTAGAAGTTAGCTCAGGTATGTATGCAGGTGCTGCAACCGCACCTCCCCACTGCAGTGCAGACAAACCCCGAGATAACAAAGATCAGGATGATTTTGGGTTGAGACAGCAACATCCTCAATTTACAGTTCCCACAATATCTGAACAGCTCCTCTTTTTAGAGGTTCAGTGCCAGCCAAACCTGTTCAGCCCATCTCTAGGTAATTAATTCCTGCATTAGAAACACGAAAACACTGTTGCCAACTGCCACAGCCCTCCTCCCCTGTCAGAAAAATGATATATGTGTTAATATCTTGTACCTTTTAGGCTCAGAGAAGCAAATTGACCCTGTGCAACAGTCATTAGTTGCTTTTTAATTAACTACTCTCCTTTTTTTCCTAGCTGTGCAGCAACAGGTAGCTCAGAAATGGAGACTCAGAGCTGCTCAGTGATAAACCGCAGTAGTTTTGCTCAGATGCCAGATCAACTTTTGTTCTCTAGGATGTTTGTCACAATCCTGTCTCCCTTTTAATGGCACCAAATCTACACCGAATAGAGATTTTAAAACAATGTAATGAGAGTACTCACCATTAAATTCCCATCTTCATTAGCATCTCGTTTAACTGCTGAATTTATATCCCTAAGCATCTTTAATTTATTGATTGTTTCTAGGAGGGTTTTTTTCCCTGCATTATTTTTCCTTTCTATTTAGCATCAATTAGTGGAATCTGGGCAATGGTTTGTATCCAGGTCTCCTCATGCAGGGTTTACATGTGTCACATGCCTGACCAATGACTAGATTCCACAGCAGTTTAACTCCCCTTCCCATAAAGGGAGTTGTTGATCTGAGACTCCTGCCCCTCAGCTCTTCTGTTTCTCTCTCCTGCAGTTCCTAAACTCAAAACTGAATCTTAAACAAGTCTCTTTGTTTCTGAGTCCAACTATCTCCTGTCACTGAGCGCCTGAACAGCCCTGGCTCATCATCAGCCCAGAAAACTGCCTGTCCATATCTACCCATGCAGAAGCCTCCCTATTGACCTCTGCAGGAGTTTCTATCCATTCTGTCCACACCCCTGATCCAAGCATGCTGGGATATTGTGACAGAGAGCGCAGGGGGCAGCAGCGGGGAGGGGATGGTAATTATTGTGTAGGCCCACCTTAGGGGCTCAGTCCAGAGTTCCAGGAGCTGGCAGACTCCGAGTGGGGGTTACAGGTCTAAATCTCAACCCCTAGACCAGGATCTGGAAGAAAATGGTCTGGCTCAGCCCTTGGGCACAATTCCCTCTCACCAATGCCACTAAGATTGTTCTCACTGCCAAAATACTCTGGCACACAACAGGACCCTACAAGGCCTGCTACAACACCTCCCATATTCTGCACCTGTCCGTAGAGATCCGTGCAGTTTCAGAGAGGGACCAGCAGCTAATTCCCAACCCCTATGGAATGATCAGGGAGGAAAACCACAAGGGGATCTCAACGGAGATCTTCTCCCCCCGGGTCTCCTCCCACAGTGTTTCCACAAGAGGAGGCAGTCCTCCCCGCATCATACTGAGAACAGCAAAGCCCAAGGATGGCCAGAAACAGAACACAATTAGCTATGGGAAGGGGCATAATGTGGACTGGATTCCATAGTTACAAGAGGGTCAAGAGTTGAGGAGCCTTGAATGTTTAGCAACAAAACCTTAATCTCCAGAAGGGCAGCAAAGGAAAAATAAAAACACAACTTTACCCCTTTTCTAACTTCAGGAGTAACCCTGCAAAGCTTCATTTGTTAATGATGCAGTCAGTGCTCCGCTTATAGCAAGATGTGGGACCTGGAGAGCAAACAGTGTCAAAGAGCTGCACCAAACCGAAACATTTCTATTTCCAATTCATGAATCCCGAAGAGCTGCCAGAGATGAGGAACGGCTCACTGGGCCCTGCGGCATCAAACCAGAGTCTTGCCATCCAGCAGGAACGGTGCAGATTATACTTTAACTGGCAATGGCTGGAAGGAGAAGGGGGAAGAAATACCAGGAAGTGTTTTGATAAAGAGTTTCTATGAACCTGAAAAATCCTATCGTTGGCTATAATGTCACTGAGGAGATTGTGACTGGTGATTGTGCGACCGCACGAGATAATTTATCTCCCTGACCAGTATTTCGTAAACTGTCTATTGAACTGCCCTCTGTTAAAACTAAAGATATACAGACACTTGTAAACCTTATCGAGGGTAAAACAACTCAGATAATTTTACACATTTAAATGAAAACCAGATCCTGAGCTTTTCCAAGGAATGAAAGTGTCAGCAGTGCTGCTCGAGTCCAGTCTTAGCACCGAAGGGGGGGGGCAGAAAAAGAGCAACAGGAATTCCAGTGCTTCCAAAACGGATGGTTCTGCCGGCAGATGCTGACCTGTGGTCATGCAGGAGAAGCCATTAGCTGCATCACTAATTTCCTTGAGAACTTGAATTGGGGTCTGCTTTTTGAATATACCCTGACCAAAAAAATCATTGAAAAACAGGTTTCTTTTTCCTCTCTGTCTGGTAACATTTCTCTTAGCATCAGACAGCCCCGGCACCTTTATATGAAGTAGGACATTTCACTCAGTGGTAAGATGAAACCAAATATATTCAAGACCCACCTTTTAACTCGAGATTGTCTCTGTGATCCATGTTTGGACTCAGATCCACCTGAGCATAACGCTAAAAGTCAAGTTCAAATCAGATAGAAGGTGAGGATTCAGATTCAAGGTCTCTGAAATCCACAGAGCAGTTCTCATGAGATTTCAGCCCCCAAATGGTAGAAACTTCACAAGATCAGTTGATAAAAACCTCAGCATGGTGGAAAGTTCACAAATTCAGATGCTCTTGTGAGGGTTCCATCTAATAAAGAACATCTGAACCGGAACCAGAAAATAATATTGGGAACCCACCTGAAACAAAATCAATGGAAAATGGGACAGATCTGGAGAGAATCTGAGAGGCCTGAACTCTGAAGCATATTGGTCGCTATCTGAAATATCTTCAAACAGGGGAATGATGGGACACTTAAAGCAGTTCCACAGCCTACTCACACAGAAGGCCTGGCGCTAATGCAGTCAATCAAACTATATGAGACCACACCCTTTGCAGCAACTAGAGCTGAGTGTGCACATGTGACTCTCTGTGAGGTGGTGTGAACAGCAACAAGTGGCGAGTGAGAGCAAACGGGAGGGCAATTAATTCCATCAGTGCATTAGATGGGCATACAAAATATTGTAGATGAGAATGAGGGAACACTTTACACAGCAATGCACCCTTCCCATCGAGGACTTCTGGCATACACTCAATGAATGGTGATGAAAGAAAAGATAGTCCAATGGTTAGGGCACTAGCCAGGGACTTGAAACACCTAGGTTCAAATCCATGCTATGCCACTGACATCCTGTGTGACCTTGGGCAAGCCACTTGGTCTCTCTGTGCCTCAGTTCCCCATCTGTAAAATGGGGATAATCATCCCCACAGCACAGGAGCGATGTAAGAATCAAGCATGAAATATTCTGAGGTGCTCAGACACTCTGGTAACAGATGCCGTATAAATACCTATTATACATTCACCATGATTAATAGGTAGCAATAGGAGAACAATTCAGCCAATGGGTGCTCTTTTGAGGGAGGCCATAGAGCAGCACTGCATTTCCAAGAGAAGGTCATTTTTCATCAAAAAAGTTTCTTGATCAACACATTTTGACCAGCTCTAATAAATAATAATAATGCCCAGGTGGTACAGCACCAAGAAGCAAGAGTGTTGAGCCAGAGAGCACTAGAGCTGACTAAGGACCT